>NC_045426.1:36526791-36830720 GCF_902635505.1 Sarcophilus harrisii | reverse complement strand
TGAATAATCATAAGCATTTGTTATCGCTGAGTGGTTTGCAATCATGTCCAACTCTTTGTGACCCCATTTAGGATTTTCATGGCAAGATATTAAATGGTTGGCCATTTCTTTCTCTAGATCATTTTACAGATGAGGAAACTGAGACAAATAGAGTCAAGTGACTTGTCCAGAATCATACAGCTAATATGTGATTGAGGCCAGCTTTAAATCCAAGTTTTTCCACTTCCAAGTCTGGCATTCTTTCTATTGTACCATCTAGTTGTCTCTCATCATAATCATAGCTAACATTAACATAGTGCTCTAAGTTTATTAATTTGATTGATGTCATCTCATTTGATCCTCACAACTCTGAGAGGTAAATGCTATTATTATTAACCCCATTTTATGGATGAAAAAATTGAGACAAACAGATGTTATATTTAATCAGAGTCACACAGTAAGTGTCTGAGCTCAGATTTCAATTCAATTATTCTTGACTTCAGGTCCAGCAGTGTATCCACTGGGCCATACTTATCTGGACATTAATATGGATCAGTAGTTTAATTGCTTATAATTATTTATATCAACCATCTCTTTTCTCGTTATTCTTTGGGGATGTGGAGTAGTTTTCATTTCTATTTCTTCTGGCAAATCCTACTCACTTCCCCAGATTCTGTACAATTGCTCCGTTTTTCACGATAGAAGAGCCATATCTATCATCTTTAAAAGTGACCTTCTAGACAGTTGTGTCAAAACCACTATTGGCTCCTCATTCCACTTAATATGATCAGACACCAGAGAGTTCAATAACAGATCATGTGTTACTCATTAATTCACCAGAGCAACTAATATATTTCAGTTCCATAATTTGAAAGGTAAATTAATTTCCCCTTCAGTCAATGCAGGATCATCACTGAGGAATAATCATTAGGAAAAGGGTACCTGGCCAATTAAATTGATTTCTAGTGTTCTCAATTTCAGTAGTGGAAATAATAATTCATCTTTTATAGAGTCTTTACAGTTCATAAAGCAATTTCTTCACATTCCGATCAGGAGTTCTAGCCTGCCAGTAGTACCCCATTTTCCAGGTGAGGGAAACTAAAGCTCAAAGGGGTCTACCTGGCATCCCCCAATTCAAATGACTAGCAAGTATCAAAGTGAGGGCTCTCAGCCTGGTATCTGATTCCATCTCCATTGCCCTTTCCAATAGATCCTGTTGCTTTTTGATAACAGTGCGATTCCTATCATAAGGCTTATATCATGGTGCTCTAAGGCAATTAAGAGGCTGAATAATATAGAACAAAGTAATGGGAGTAAGAAAACCTGATTGCAAGTTCTGTGGTTAATAGCGGAGATTTTAACATTTAAGCAAAAAGAAGAAATCATTATATTGTTACATTTTCCTACTTTAATCAATTTAGGGACTTACAACATGGGTACTTCTTCCAGCAATAAAGGTCACAAACCATCACTAGCATCTCGTTCTACAAGACTATTACTGCTTAAGTCTTTCAAGAGCCTCTATAGGTAATCTCCCCCAAACCTGAGAGGTTTTCTTCTAAGTCAAGGGTTCTTATCCTGGGGTCCATGAAATTAAAAAAAAAATACATTTTGATAACTATATTTTAATCTAATTAGTCTCCTTCCTAGTTCTATATATATTTTTTTAGCTATTTAAAATTCAGCTGAGAAGGGGCTGTTAGGGTCATTAGATTGTCAAATAGACAGATGACACACACAAAAAAACTAAAAACCACCATTCATTCATTCATTCATTCATTCATTGCTTAAAAATTCTCTGCTTTTGAAAGTTCTTAACTTTTGCCAAAACTCTGCTCTCCTTTAAGGCCTTCTCTGAGTGTTTAGCCCCAATTAAATGTGCTTTCTCTTACCTTGACTATTCTATCACCCTTTGTTTTTTATACTTTATCTCTGTTATAGACTTTTTTCATAGTATAGTACTTCCTTCTCCATTCTCATCTCCATAGAATGTAAACTGCTTGAAATTTATTTTGTTTTTGCCTATACAGTATTTAATTTAATGTCCTTCATGGAAGGTATGTTAGGTAATGCGGTAGAGAATGAACCTAGAATCAGAAAAACTGAATTCAAATCAAATTTCTAGCTGTTTAATCCTGAATAAACTCATCTAACCTTTCTGAGTTTCAGTTTCCTCCATTGTCAAATGGGGACAATAATGTCTAATTTGCAGATTGTAATGTTGTAATGTTTAAATGGGGTAATATTTGTTTAAAAATAAAAGCTTAGTAGAATGCCTCTGGTGAAGGAAATGGCAAACCACTTTAGTATCTTTGCCAAGAAAAGCCCAAATGAGGTCATGTAGAGTTGGACACAATTAAAAGGACTGAACCACAAATACAATGCTTGGTATAGCACTTAATAAATGCTTATTCCTTTCCTTACTCTCTCCATGTAGAAGACACAATATTTGGTCAATTGAAGCCACATCATCTGTTTCCTCTTCTTAGTAATAATACTTCTCATCATTCTTTTCCACACTCCCACAAGAGCTGTCTAGTGACATGAACCTTTTTTTGCTTTCAATATTGTGTCTACCTGAGAAGAGCTTCCTAAACTAGCTATGTACTTAGCCCAAGTAGCCACTCTTTCTAGTGGTATATTTTTATTTGCCATTTTCATTTCCTTTTTTCACATGCTAGGTGTTGAGTTGTTAGAGACAGAGGCAGTGAATTCATAGATCACTGAAGATGAAACCAGATTTTTATCAATAGGCTGACATATTTGTTCCACTTTTTATCATATGTTGCTCTATTTCTTTCTCTATCCCACAGTTGTCAAAGGGTGGTCAATACAGTTTGAACGTTTTTTGTTATTTAGCAATTTAGGAATAGAGATAGTAAGTAAGCATTTATTGAACAACCTACGCTACATCCAGGCACTGTCCTAAGAAATGTCCCAAAAGTCTCTGCTCTCAAGATTTGCATTTTAATGAGACAGGGACTGGACTGGTGATCTTAGAGGTAGAGGGAATTCCCAGATAAAGAAAATCCCTCTACCAAAATAGCTTGGTAGATTCTCTGTAGCTGACAGTTTTAGAGAATTGCCTGGAGCACAAAGGGTCTAAATGACTTGCTGAGAGCCACACAATAAATATGAATCAGAAGCAGGTTTTAAAGCTGTCTTCCTGGCTTCAAAGGCTGGCTATCTACTTACCATGCCATATTGTCTCTTTTCAGTATTTTTTAAAACTAGATTATACAAATCAAGTCTAGTACATGAATTATAGAGTATTATAATAAAGTGATTTGATATGTTATTTAACATCAACAATAATTATTGAGAATACCTTCATGTAAGAACAATAATATTAATAATAGATGTTATATAGCACTTTGTTTTAGAAAACTTTCATTTTTCTCTTCACAAAAACCCTGTGATGTAAGTGGTTATTAATAGCATTTTACAAAAAGGAAAACTGAGGCAAAGAAAGCTTAAGGATCTTATCCATGATAGTCTGCTAATAAATTGCTGAGGCTTGCTGATTTTTATGTGAAATACCTTTCCAATTTCTTTTGAATTGATGCTTTTTTTTTTTTAGTGCAACCATCGTCAACTAGTAAACAAATGCTTAAATATTCCCAAAAAATGTAGTCCTAAGAATTTAGAAATTGTGTTAAAATATAAAAGTTATTAGTTCTGGAGTCAGAGGTTCTGTGTTCAGAGCCCACCTCTGATGAATACTAGCTGTGTGACCTTAAACAAGTCACCTCCATAGATCTCAGTTTCCTCATCTGCAAGAGAGATGGTTGCATTCTGTGGCCTCTGAGATCCTTTCCAATTTTAGTTGTACAATCCTATCATTTCTAAGCCACACATGGCTTTTCTAGATCTCTAGAAAGATGGAGAAAAATCAACACTTTACTATTTGAAGAAATATCTTTCAAGATAAACAACAGCTGAGTTTAGATTTTATTTTTAAACACTTTCTTTTTTTGTGCTGAACTTAATCATCAAATCTATATATCCAAATATACAAAAAAGAATAAGTGACCCAGAACACTGAGCAGTTCCTTTACCATTGTGCCCAATTTAATATATGCTTCTTTAATATATATATATATGCTTCTTTAAAAACTGTATATAAAACAGTCATTTCTGCTCATGTTGGAAGATACCATACCCAGGCAACAACTTTCAAAACTTAAACATTTATCAAGCAAATGTTGAAATACTGTCCAGAGAGTTATTATTGCCTTCGACCTGTATCATGGAACACTTAATAAAAAGAGAACTGGCAAAGTCAACAGTTCTGGGATTGCATTGTCCTGACTGAGCCATGGACACATGCATAGTCTTTATATGATATCCAGCTATTGTCGTTATGATTTATTTGGATTATGAAGCACATCCTTCTCTAATCTAATCTCAGTAGTGATGCCTCCTTCACAAATCTTGAAGGTAATAAAGAGTTTTTCTAAAAAGTAGACAGCTAATTATAGTGGTGTGAAAATTGAACTTTATTGCTACCATTAATTACATCATACATTTTATATTTTTAATGCATCTACAGCCTTTGCCATCATTCCTCCACAATGGAAGATGTTCTTGCATTCTTCTGGGAAGCAGGACATAAATCTTACCTGAATCAACTCTATGAATCAAATCTAATATCTTGATGAAGGTCACAAGTAACATACAAATCATGGTATCATTTTTACCGCTAATGCTGCCCCTCTCATCAAGTGTATGTTCAGGAATGAAAGCCACAGGAAACATTGTAAAAATATGGGTCCTTAATAAGTACTGTTGAATTTAGGAGCAGAGCTTAGAGTCCTTGATTTGAATTCTTCCTTAGGCACATACTAGCTATTGTTCTCTGGGCTAGTCATGTAACCTCTCAGAAGCCTCCAGGTATGGAAGTTGCCAAATGGCTATAGATCCCTATTAATAGAAGGAGTTTCCTTATAGGGAGTTTCTTACTTCCATGAGAAAAATAGGTCTGAGAAGAATCTACAAAAATAACAACAAAAATTAATCAAAAAACCCCAAATTTTATGAGTATGGGACTCCAACTTCAACAGCTGCTCCATGAATTTATTTCCCTGGACCAGGGAAAATTGCAGTGCACCTATGGTTTCTTATCATGTGCGTTCCTTGTCTAATGATAAGACTTATCATTCAGTAAATCTTCTAAAAGCATATTTCCCCATGTTGTTTATTTTGTTTAACAGATCATGAAGGCCAGTGTAATCCTCAGGCTATTCATCACTTGCTTTCATGATATAATCATTCCATGTCTTGTTTCTGTTATAAACATCTTTGAGGCATAATACCACTGGATCTTAGATTTAGCGCTTAGAAGGGATATGAAAAGCTATCAGTGAAAGGTCCTTCAGTATTCTCCTACTATACCCTCATACTGTTCTTAAAATGAAAGTGTCTAAGGCTGAGGCTGCCTTCCAATCCCAATTATCCCTAGGTCTTGTTATTTGTTGTTTTTTCAGAATTGACCTGGATTTATATTTATTAAATTAATAAATTATAATAATTATGAGCCACATGTCTTCTTGACTGAAAAGCAAACTCTAACTACTAAAGTATCCTGCCTCTGCTCAATATATAATTCACTTTTGAGTATCAACAGTTAAATGAATATTTGTATTATTCTTAAAGTGAGAGTTCTTAGTATTCTTCCTCAACAGCCACCATCAATACAGTGGTAAAAAGAAACGATTCTGTCCTGAGGGGCATTTTGTACTTTGGTTTGTTTCCTCTATTTCCTTGGTCAAAAAATACATACCCATTTCTTTTATGATGATAATTCTTCTCATACTTAGCTAACGTAGTCTTTGGAGACCTTACATTGTGTGTTATGTGTCTCCAAGAACACAACTGAAGCTTGTTAAGTAGAAAATTACTTTACCTCTCTGGACTCACTCATTTTCCTCATTTGTAAAAGAAAGATGTTGGACTCAGTGGTTTTTGTATTTTTATTTATTTTGTTAAATATTTTCCATTTATATTTTCAGAGGTCAGTGGCTCCGACCCCTAGATACATGATCTCAGTGAGACTTCTAACCTCTTAAGTGCTAATTCACTATTGTCTCTTTTGCATTTGGCCTTGCTAGCCCTGATTAAATGAGGTTATAAATAATTCTTCACCTCTTCACAGGCCATTCATTCTCTAATAGGGGTACTATACTTTTCAAAATTATGTCTCCTTGTTCTAGTGCCTTTTAAAAATGTTTTCTCAAAAACAGCATATAAAATTAGAAAGTGACAGCTATTAAAATATAATGTTTCTTTGGCTTTAATTATTATGTCAAAGGGAATACAAGCAGTTCCCTTGTCTTTCTACTTGACATCTTGCTCTTCAATTTACTCGGGTCCCTAAAAATCACCCATCCCTCATTTACAGCTTCCTTTAATAGCAGTTTTCACAGTACCAGAACTTGTTCCAAATACTTGAATATACTACTCAGCACCATGGCTAATATATAGGAAATATCTAGCAAACTGGATAACCATGGACTAGTCAATAAGTTGCTTCTTTTCCTTTATTTTTTTGTTCTTTTAGGGGATGTTATTTGTTCTTTTTTTTGCCATTTATCTTGATGCATCGATGGAGCTACATATACTCAGACACATTATAAAAATAGTAAAATATACTGTCTGTTTTTGTCTTTGTGCAAATCTTAGGCAGAAAGCCAGTATTGTAGAGTAGTCAGAGAGAGGCCTTATCTTTGAGTTGATGGGTTCAACATTTGCCTATGGTCCATATTTACTCTATGATTATGAACATATCATATTCTTTTCATTGATTCATTGACTTCTAACACTGACAGTTGGGAATTTGAATTGATAGAGGGAGTCTCCACACTGGGAGAAACCCATACTGATGAAATTGCACACTCAGAAAAAAAAAAATAATAATCTCAGTAAGCCATGAAAGTCTGTCTAAAAAAGCAATATTCATCATTTTTCCCCTCATAGTTTAACTAACAAACTGTACAGCAGACATAGCCAAGATCCAAAAATAATCCAACAATAATAAAACTATGTAGTAAAGTATCCATGCCAACAGGTTTGGAAATAAATTTCATTTTGTGTTTCCAGCACCTAGTCAACCACCTGCGAACATTGTCTGGAATGCCACAGAGTCCAAGGTATTAATTAATTGGGAACAAGTCAAAGCAATGGACAATGAATCTGAAGTAACTGGATATAAGGTAAAGACAATTCCAAGGATTTCATTTAAAAATATGTTAAATTATGTATTGGACTACCTGCCAGCTAGGGGAGGGGGTGGGAAGAGGGAGGGGAAAATTTGGAACAAAAGGTTTTGCAAGGGTCAGTGTTGGAAAAATTACCCATGCATATGTTTTGTAAATTAAAAAAAAAAAAAAAGCTCTAATAAAATAAAATAAAATGGGCAGAAAAAAATATGTTGAATTTAAAATCATTTTCTGCATGATTTAGACAACAAGCAGGCATTCATTTTGTCCCCATGTGCCAAAGGACTCTACTAGGCAAAGAGCATATTACTTGATATTCTTGAGACCTAAAATTCCAGGCAAAAAGAGACTTAAAAAAAATTTTTTTCTGGTTGCAATTAAATGCTGCGTGTATGTTTTCCTCATTTGCTGATGCCATTTTGAGATTTCTTAAATTGGGCTGCAAATTTGTGGAGAGTGTAAAAAGTTAATTTCACTATGCAATAAATTTTAATATTTTATCACTTCTAATGTTTACTACCAAAAAACTAGATTAAGCTGTTGTTCAAAAAAAACTGAATAACTATTAGAAAATTTATTCATTAAAATCTCATTTGGAAAATATATTCATATTTTGTCTTTGGATGATATACTTTCCTGAAAATTTATTCCATAAAAAATATTTGTGGAGGATGGTTTGCAGTTGGGGAATGGAAGCTTTTTTCTGCCTTATCATCCTTGCAAAATTCAAGCATAATTCAGTTCTCAAAGGTGTCTGTGATCTCAGTGATTTGGATGTATTTTCCAGTACTAAAAATTGAAATTCATGCCTAATTGCCCTTTGGATCAAGCCCAACTCCATTTTTTTCCATCACTGAATGAAATTGGTGATGAGGGTTGTAGTAGTGTCTACACAACTTTTTCCATTAATGTAAGATTGTCTAGTTAACAGGCTATAACAATCCGTTGGTTCCATACCCAGTTTCTTTTTTAAAATAAGTTTCTCATTTCTCATCAGATTGTTATTTCTTAAATGCAGTTTTCTGTGAATCTCAAACATGTTAAGGTACATGTTTGGTAAGATATAAATCCATCAGCTCAGTTCTCATCTTATTTTGACATAGAAAAAAAAAACCTACTACACTGAATAACAATTTTTTGGCTTTTTAAAAATACAGTGTCAACCCTTTATATCTTGTACTTAGTAAGCCATTTTTTATGATCATATCATTCTTCCAATAGTCTTTATATCCTACATTTCTCATTTAATTTGTTCTGTGATCTGTTGACATCCACTAGATTCCTCTCCATTGTCCCTTGGGTGATTGTCAATTAAAATTCTTCGTACACTTTAGTATCCCATAACTCACATATGTGTAGTGCTCAAATAAATCATTTATCATTGATAGACTACAATAATTGAGGCATTTTTAATGAATCTGATTTTAGTTGACCATACATATATAAACACATCCTTGATTAATTCATTTCTTTGTAATTGTTCCCTATTTGTTTTTCTGGTTCATAGTTCATGAATATCATATGTTTAAGTTCAATCAGACACAACACTTTAAGTCTTTTTGTTTTCCCCTACTTTTTTGGCTAGTGAAATGTGGCAGGATAAACAAACAGATGGCTTTTCTTGCCATTTTTCAAGCAGCACTTGGGTTCTAGCCCCGAGTCTTGCATTTCTGTGTCTCAAGGATGGATAGTTCAACCTAGCAATCAGTTATCTATTTTAAAAGGGCTAACATGAAATGGGAATAAAAACTTTTATAGTCTTTGGAGTGGATCTCAGCTTGGAGTTTGAAGAAAAGGGTCCTGAAACTAATATACATTTATAAGGGATCCATAGACCTTAACCAGGGGTCCTCAAACTTTTTAGATAGGGAGCAAGTTCACTGTCCCTCAGATTGTTGGAGGGCCGGGCTATAGTAAAAACAAAAACTTTGTTTTGTGGGCTTTTAAATAAAGAAACTTCATAACCCTGGGTGAAGGGGATAATCATCCTCAACTGCCGCATCTGGCCCGTGGGCCATAGTTCGAGGACCCCTGCCTTATACAAAGGAATGCCACAATGCAGTATAGATTGCCCCCTCTTAAGCCAGTGGGTAAATCACTAGCTGCCCCAAACAGAACAAAAGAACAACCACAAAAAAAACCATTTGATTCTGTACTTGGGCATATTTTCTCAATTGAGCATGACTTAAATTTTCTATCCTGTGAGATCCAAATTTAACTTAAATTTGGTTTATTGCTAATATGATCATTTTGATGGATCCACAATCTTTGAAATAGTAATTAACTTATTGCTGCAGATCTCAGTTTCTTTCCCATAAACCATCCACAGAGATCCTGTCCAATATGCTGGAGTAGTATAAGTAAGATATACTTTGCAAAAAGTAGTCATATTGAGTAATTAAGTACAGAGAAGCTCATCACCAGAAGATTATATACAAAACAATGATTTGGAGGGGGGAGCACATGGTAATCTATGAAATAAATAAACCTCAAAATTAGCCATCAATACTGTGTAAAAAGAAAAGAGGGCATTTAGAAACATGCAGTTCTTTTAACATATATTGATTTTAGTGAACAATCTATGTCCAATATCCAAAGGATTGACACTGTATTTTTAAAAAGCCAAAAATTTGTTATTCAATGTAGTAGGTTTTTTTTTTTTTTTCTATGTCAAAATAAGATGAGAACTGAGCTGATGGATTTATATCTTACCAAACATGTACCTTAACATGTTTGAGATTCACAGTAAAACTGCATTTAAGAAATAACAATCTGATGAGAAATGAGAAACTTATTTTAAAAAAGAAACTGGGTACGGCACCAACGGATTGCTATAGGAATTTTCCCAAAGGAAATAAAATTCTTTGTAGCTCTCTCTTGAGGAAGAACAATTGGAAAGACCAGTATCTCCTCCCATTCCTTATGTTCTACTATAAGGCTGATGATTGTTCATATGAGACAGAGCCATCAGTCATGTCCAGATGAATCTCTTATATAGACTCTAAAACTGGAAAATGCTACTAATGAAAAGCTTTCTTCTTCCCTTAGTACAATTGTAATATATGCTTACTCACCTAAAAAAAAACTTATTTCTCTGCAACTCATACATTGATTCCATTCCCTGATTTGGGGGACTATAATGAGCCATATTCAGTCCATCTCCTTTATGGAAACATCTTCAGAAACAAAGTCTACTGTCCTATCCCTTCACATTCCCCAATAGTGCTTGGGATAGAATGTAAGATGGCCACCTTTTGCTTGGCTCTTTTCTTTTATATTTGTTATTTTGGCTTTTTGAACTCATGACTTAAAAGGTGGAAAAAATCAGGAGAAGGAGGGATTTATGCTTATTTTAGAAACTATGATTTCTTAATACTTCAAGAGAGAATTTCAACTGACATGTTATCATATTACTGTGTATTGTGTTATTTCACATTAATGCTAAGGGGGAAAATGGTTTCATTAATAAAGAAAGTTAAATGATTCCCTTAAACATACATACATACATATATACATTTATATGTATATATATATATATATATATATATGTATATATATATATATATATATATATATGTGGAAATCACACACACATACCTCTCCACCACATCCAACTGTGCACATATTCATTCAGTCAGATCAGACTTATATTAATGAAAAAAACCTAATTGCTCAAAAAGCATTTCTTTATGTGCTGCAGGTATTTTACAGGACAAGC
This sequence comes from Sarcophilus harrisii, assembly GCF_902635505.1. Taxonomy (NCBI): domain Eukaryota; kingdom Metazoa; phylum Chordata; class Mammalia; order Dasyuromorphia; family Dasyuridae; genus Sarcophilus; species Sarcophilus harrisii. Next base: position 36,819,806 of record NC_045426.1, on the reverse strand, counting down.
AGCCAAAATAATATGAACATACTGAACACCAACAAAACATGGGCTGAACTTTTGCTGCCTATTAATGAGGACTATATCATTGAGGTAAAAGCATCAACGGATGGTGGTGATGGAACCAGTAGTGAGCAGATCCGAATCCCAAGGATAACAAGTATGTTATGAGATATTTGCTGGTTGTGGATGAGATTTGAGTGCATTAGCATGTGTTCAGTATCATGACGGGCAGAGCACAATTAACCCCACACATCATCTTTTTTCTTCCATTCTTAAAACTGCAACTAGTGAGTCATTATGAAGTATGGAACTTTGGGGGTCATGGAGAGAGGATGAGAATGGAAAATGGTAGAAATTGGTAAGAAAGAAGGAAGAAAGTCATGTGACATAAAACCCTGACATACAGTCAGGTTCACCTGAGTTTGTATCTTACCTTAAGAAACTAGCTATATTGGGACAATTACATGGCACAGTGGATAGAGCACCCATTTTGGAGCAGGACCACCTGATTTCAAACCCTGATTCAGGCACTTAACACTTTCCAACTATGTGACGCTGGTCAAGTCAGTTAGTGTCTTTCAGCATATCTTTCTTTATGTATAATAATCCTATTATTATACATAACTACTCATTGAGTTGTTAGGAGAATCAGAAGAGATAATACATGTGAAGCATCTTGTACATCTTAAAATAGTTATAAATGTTATTATTAATTTAAATAAAACCAAAAACATGTCAATAAAACCCCTTTAAGTGACTATTCAACCTAGGCTAAAGCTGCCTCTGCACTGTGTAAGAAGAAATGTTTTGCTAATTAAATTAATTGTGCCAGGGAGTGTTTAACCTATGGACAGTCTTTTTAAAGGTCATTAGCATTCTAATTGCTTGTATACTACTAATTACAGATAGAACTGATCTCCTCATTAAAGACGGTCCAGTGGATATTCTCCTTGGTTGTTAGCAAATAATTCAATTTATACAAGTTTATGAAAGGAAAGAAAAAAGACAATTGTATTTTTTTTTGCAAAGGATATTTTCTAATTTAGATTTTTCATTAATTATTATTTGCACAAGTCCATATTAATAAAACTTTACTATGTTAAGAAATTAATTTAGAAAAAGTTATAAAATCATCACAAAGCTCTAATTTCTTCACTTAGCCAGTTTTCTAGTCATTTTTATCTAAAGCTTTGGCTCCCTAGGGCCATTTTTAGGGGTAGAGATTGCCACTAAATTCTTTATTCCCAAAACACAGGTCTGATCATGTTACTCTTCAGCTCAACAAACATTAGTGTCTCTTTGTAACCTCTAGAATCAAATGTAAATTCATCTGTTTGGCATTAAAAGTCCTTCATAACTTTACTGCAATCTGTATTTTGTTCCTCATTACATATTATTCCCCTTCATATACTTTATTTCCCATCCATGCTAGCATTCTTAAAGATTTCTCCCATGCAATATTGCATCTCCCATTTCCAAACTTTTATGTAAGCTCTCTCCCAAGTATAGAAAGTTCTAGTTCCTGATGTTCGCCTGTTAGAAGCATTATTTTGCTTTAAAACTCAGCTCAAATTCCATCTCATACCTGGACCTTTTCTAATCCTTTTAGTTGTTAATGCCTCACCAGTTGTACTCCAAATATCTTCATGTATTTTGCACATATATACATATATATGTATATATTAAAAAATATTCTCTCTATTCAGAGAAGCATCCTTAAAATATAAATCTTAACACTTTCTAACTATGTCAAAAGTTAGGGCAGCTAGGTAGCACAGTGGATAGAGCACCAGCCCTGAAGTCAGGAGGACCTGAGTTCAAATGTGAATTCAGACACTTCCTAGCTGTGTGACCCTGGGCAAGTCACTTAACCCCAATTGCCTTAGCAAAAAAAAAAAAATATATATATATATATATATATATATATATATACACATTTATATAGCTGTAGATATCTATGTAGAAGTAGATATCTATATCTCTATAGACATATGTCTATATAGAATGACACATACATATATGCATGTGTATATATACATGTGTATATGTGTATGTATGTATATCCATATATTGCTTCTCTCGTTAAAACATAATATCTTTGAAAGGGATGTTATTTAATATTAGAAAAGCAAGATGATGTCTTTACCTGGACAGAGAAAATGATCGCTATCAGTATCCAAAAGGAAGTTGGATGGATTTAATGAAATTTAATGAAATTCAGTAAAACATACATTTCTGATTAAGAGAAAGACGTGACTGACTGCAGACATGGGATGTGTACCTTGAGGGTTGTACAAAGTTTTTCTCTTTGAAACTTGTGTTCCAATGGGATATAAGGAGACAGGACCCATAGCAGGAATCTCAGATATTTAATCAGTGCTACAATTAAGCAGATTTTAAAATTTAAAAGTACTTTTACTTTTAAGTAGAAAAACTCTAGGAATTGTGTTCACAGTGATGCAGTGCATTTTGCTAAACACAAAGGCTCTCTGGGAAAGGTGAGTCACCATTATTTTATGTTGCAGGACCTATTTTTCCCTTTCAGGCTGCTGAATCATAGCTGGTCTTTCCTCCCTAAAAGCTTGAGAATTGCTGAATTTGCACAGAACAGTGACTGCAGGAGGCTATCATTATGAAAATGGAGTTTGTATTGATTTTTTTAGGCTAGTGCTTTTGCATTATATGATAATTAGCTGGCTAGAAGTATATGAAAACAAATAAGTGAACGTTTTCTGTACCCTTACCCAAAGGACTTTTCATCCAGAGACTAATCAAAGATCATACAAGTTTGGACATCATTATATTTTCAGACAGACAAAAATTTAAGGGAATCTTCTCAGGTTAATTGAAATCTAATAATGCTGTATGAATGAAACCCAAAGTATTGTATTTTAATTTATTTTTTCTGATCTAATCTTACTTGATTTGATTTGACTAGAACCAAGATTTCTTTAGTTTGGAGAGTTCCCAGTAAGGAACTTCCTCTAGTAAGGGTGATCACCACATTTTCTGCTACTTAGAGCCTTAGTTTATCTGCAGCTGAAAGACTGAATAAATGACTTCCATAGACTTCCATAGCCTCTGACCATATATCAGAGGCAGGGTTGACAGGCTCCATAATGCTAATTTTATTGTTGTTCTTCAGTTATTTGTCAGTCTTATCTGACTTTTTGTTATCCTATTTGGAATTTTCTTCCCAAAGATATTGGAATGATTTCTCATTTCCTTCCTCAGGTCATTTAATAAATGAAGGAACTGAGCAAATGGGATTAAGTGACTTGCTCAGAATCACACAGTAAGTTCCTGAGGCTGGATTTGAACTCAGGTCTTCCTGATATGAGACTTGGCACTCTATTCGCTGTGCCACCTAGCTGCCCCTACTGTGCCAGACTGCTTCTCAAAAAAATGTTTTATAAAAATGTAAATATTTAATCTTTTCTAGAAATGTTTAAGGAGCAGTTTGAGGTTTAAATAAGAAGAGGAAAAATAATAAATCTGTTACAATTCATGTTGAATTTTCTACTTGTTGTGAATTTGTCACAATAGTGGTGCTACCATCATAATTTTTTTTTCCTTCTGTTACAGATATGGATGCAAGAGGGTCTAGTTCAACAGTCAGGAATGTCTACCCCTTCTTGTCAAGCTGCATAAGCATATTACCCATATTTCTTGTGAAGATTCTTTGGTGATACTGATTTTCATTCTCTAGGAAATTGATTGGTTAACCCTTCTTCCCCTTTAAAAAAAAAAGTGCTTTCTTGATATACAGTGATTATGCATGGTTTTCTCCAACTCTCTGTTTTTAAGTATTTTCTATTTCACTGTAGGTTAAAAATATAATTTTTTTTAAATCAGTAAATCCTTTTAGAGGAATCTGAAATGCCTTAATACTTACTTGATGAACCAAAGGAATTTACATATTGCATCCTTCAGATTTTTTCAGCAAACAAGATTACGTGAAGAATCCAAGCTTTGCCTAAGAACAGAGGCTTATAAAAACTCAAATCTTCTTGAACTTAAATGAAGCTCTATTTTTCCAATAATCATATTGTGATTTGATAATTTCTTCAGGTGCTATGCTGATTTAGAACTGTAATCCACAAAGAGAATGCTATTTTATGTATTTCCTAGAATAGCCAGAGATTAATTTAATCTATCATGAATAATGTATTTGCAAATTATAAACTATAAAGCTCCCATGCTTTGAGCTTCATTATATTTTGGTCAGTTTGAGATCACGTCTAAGGGGATCCCCTACTCATGCTGGCGATCTCGAAATATCTGTGTCGGCTTATTCTGGGTGACTCATGTCCATGGAGAAGTGGGTAAAACATATTATGCAATGTGTTATTTATTCACTTGGTGATTTTATAAAGTGGAAATTTCTATAATATACAATCTCTCCTCAAGAGGAATTTTTCATTCCTTTCCCATGAACAGCGTTTCAAAACAAAAGATCTAGAGAATGGAGAACATCTTATTTCTAATCTAAAATATTAAACACAAGTCAGTTCCACATTAACATCTGTATTTACTGAAACTCATCATTCTATCAGAGCACATTTTGCAATTGCTATGCTTTTCACCTAATGTTTTAATGAGATTGTAGCAATGCTAGAGATTTAATAGGGGTAACTGACAAGATCTTTCAGCATTCGTTTTTTTAAAAAAAAAAGTTCTACTCATTTTCCTAGCAATATGTAAAGAATATGTAAAAATGAGCACATTTAGTTATGACCATTTCAAAAACAAACTTTTCCATCAATATTTCATTTCATAAGAGCTTTTTCTTATTTTTACTTTCAGAGATATCAGAATTTGAAAATATGAGAAAGTTTTCAAGGATTAGTGAAATTCTGATATCACTGTGAAACATTTCTGTATGCATTTAGAGATTAAATTTAAGAGAAAGTTATTATAGAAAACAAAAAAAAAAGATTCACAACTTTCTTGCAAGGTTTGTATATACTGTATATACCTAGAAAAATATAAATGACTAGTAGCTTTTCCATATGGTCATAGTTGTTTCCTACAGGTCACAAATTGGGAAAATAACATTTCCCAATTAATCTGTATTTCCTGCCACATGTAAGAAGGTTGTAACTTTTAAAAAACTTATTTTAGTAATTACTTCAAAACATTCATGTATTTCCATTCCTAAGATGGCTATCCTATTGTTTCATTTGACTTCTAGCTATATATCTCTGTGAGATATGTACCAAGTATCTTGTTTCACATTGAAAAGTATGGATTTTCTCCTTAAACTGCTGTGTGTGTATCCTATGGTTATCTGTATTTATTATTTTCTATTATTCTAATAAAATTTATAACATTGGAAAATGCTGAGATTTTTAAAAGTATGTTAAAGTACAGACCCTAATAATGAAAAGCAGAATCTGTGAAAAGGTCAAAAGTGGAATTAGTATATGTCCTAATGACTTTGCCTGCTTATAGTTATCATTCTTTGTATTTTCCTGAAATTTTGATTTTTTTCTTTCTTTTAAAAAATATTTTAATACACTTTAAACCATGTTTCAATACTTGCTTGATCGACCTTCCTAATAAACATATAAGTTTTTTAGTCAGCAATTTTTGTACTTTTTATATTTTGGAGCAAAACTATGACATTCACTTTATTTCCCAAAAATGACATTATATCAATTCTTTTCTTGGTCTTATCAGATATACATTAATATTTCAATTTATTGCAGTTCATAAAAGCCCTGAAGACAATGAGATCGCACAATGAATGGAATGCTGAACTTAGAATAAGTAATACTTGCTAATTGACCTTGATCATTAAGCTTTGTAAGCTCAGTTTCCTCTTTTGTAAAACAGACAATGATATCATGTAAAATAATAATAATGGTGAAGAAGCAATAGCTAGTATTTAAGTAGTACTTTGAAGTTTGCAAAATGCTTTTCAGATATCTCTTTTATCTTAACAATAATCCTGGAAGTTAGGTGCTATTATTAGGTGTTGTAAAGACCAAATGAAATAATTTAAAAGCAAAGTGTCTGCAGACTATTGTGCTATATAAATGTTAGCTAAAACTCTCACCAAGGGGTTCATTGTCTACCTTTAAAGTTATGTGTGCTTTCCATTGAAGACTGCAGTAGTATGCTTTTTAAAAATCAATATTGGAAATGTCAGAAAATAACAGGTACTCACATTATGACTTTGATGTATCTGTAATCTCAGTAAAGTGAGAACTTTCTTCAACAAGGCTGATCTCCTTCTATCCATCCATCCATCCATGCCTTCTTATTCTGTATGAATCTTGTCCTTCTTTTCTGAACATTTCCAACAGAGGCCTGCTCAATGTACTGAGTCCCTGTCCACCAATTCCCCCTCACTCTTGCTATATATAACCAGCCTACCTTGTTTTGTTTTGTGTTGGTGATTTTCTGCATCTGCTGCATAATTCCTCGTTTTTAAAGTTTCATTTAAAAATTTTACTTAAATTTCACTTGGAAATTTCTCATTCTTAAAGCTTCACTTTGTGTTATTTAACAAGCATATGGTTTCTTCCGCTGTCTTTTTAATGATCCCAAATTTCAATTTTTTGGCAATGATAGTGTTCTATAATTCATGTCCACACAATATGATTGTATTGATATTAGTAATATATTGGCCCCTGCTCCAGAAATAAGTGGGAAGTCCTTAAAGAAATCTTGGGATTTTCAAAGGAATATTCAGTCTTCTTTCTCTTCAATTCTGGATTGCCTAGTAACAAACATTTATTAAGAATACTCACTGTCTGCTAAGCACTGTACATACAAGTAAATATGCACAAAAGGATACACAATTCCTGTCCTCAAGGAGCTTACATACAAAAAGAAAGACAATACATAAAAGGAAGGAAAAGAAGTGAAACAGAGAAAGAAGTAGATACCCAAACAGAGGTGTATTGTAGAGAAATCCAAAGAGCCAAAAGTGGAGCTGGAAGTAGAATAAAATATAGCCCTGGCCTGTGGCCATCTGCAGTGTCTGCCAAAGAAACATGGAATACCAGAACCTTGGAACCCATGAGCTGGGTAATTGGAATTCTTCATCTTTTGGGGTTTTTGTTTTTATTTTTCTTAGTAAGTGACATACACACATACATTCACACACACATTTTTAAACAAGCACTTTAAAGACCAGATGATTCTTTAACTTAAAACAATTCAGTCTGGTGGCCCAACAAGCATTCACACCCACTGGATGATGGGTTGGGTGGAGTGCTTTGTTACTCTGATGACAGGGAAGATAATAACAATTATATAACATTTATATAGCATAGCCAGGGACTGTACTAAGTGCTTTATACTTATTATCTCATTTGATCTTCACAAAAATTTAGGAAATGCAGGTGCTATTATTTTCACCATTTTAGAGACATGTAAATTGAGGTAGATGGGTTAAGTAATTTGCCCAGAGTCACAGCTAGGAAGTATCTGAAGCTGGATTAGAATTCAGGATTCTAAGGCTTGAGCTCTATCCATTGTACCAAACAGCTGCCTAAAGTCAGTTGATTAAGGGAATATATACATACATATGCACCCTGAAAAAAAAAAGATAAATTATTATTAGATACATATAGATTTGTATACATGCATCTGTATTAAATATGCATATATCGATCTCTACATGTATGTATATCTGATGGGCAATATACATATACATGTGTATACGTACATGTGTGCATACAAATATACACACAGAGAGAGATAATCTGGACTTATTTAAGTGAATGACCCACTGGAAGAGTCTTTTAAACCTTCCTGTAAAACAGAAAATTTTGGCAGTAGTCCTATAAAGCACTGGTCTCAGAGTTAAGAAACATGTATTTAGTCCTGGCCCTGAAACTATGACTATAGAAATGGACAAATGCAGAAGAAAGAGGGTATCGTGATGCACTATCCCTGGAGGCAGGAATATATATTTCCTGAGGTCAAATCCAGCCTCAGGCACTTACTAACTATGTGATCCTGGGCAAGTCACTTAACCCTGTTTGCTTCAGTTTTCTCATCTATAAAAAGAGCTGGAGAAGAAAAATGGTAAACTACTCCAGTATTTTTGCCAAGAAAACCCCGAATGGGGTCACCAAGAGTCATATAACAATTGAACAACAACAATGGGCAAATGCCTCTCCTCTCTGGGCCTCAGTTTCCTAATCTGTAAAATAGAAAAGTTATATTGAATGATCTCCGAGGACCCCTCTACAGGGGTCATTTTTAACTAGACAAATTTGGAAGGAAAGTTGATATTCTGAAATGTCTCAGAATTTAAAAAAAAAATCTTTTCCAATCATTTGATCTGTAAACAAAGAAGGAAATGATAGAACTCCCCGACTTTTAAAATTACTTTTTTTTTCAGTTTTGAGGCCTGGATCTCTGATTACATTGGTAGAGAAAACTCACTGTAAGCAAATTTTCTTTACTGGCCAAGATCAACACCTGCTTTGCAACTTATTGTCATACAGAATTATCTGAGCCATCCAGAAGTTAATGAATTGCCCAGAGATCCAGAGAACTGGATCTCTAACTATGGCAAATTGCCTCTCAATTTCTTCTTGTGTTTTTTTTTTTTTTTATTCATTCTAGTAGAAATATGAATTTGACCCATAACCCTTAGAATTCCTCTATGAGAATGCCAGGAAAAAGATGTGAAGGGTCTGCTGGAACCAGCTCATACCAGCTTAAGAAATTTTCAGTGGGAATATTTATACCTCAGAAATTTTTAATAAACAAATCAGGGCTTAGTGTATTGTTGTTTTCTTGATTGCTAGACTTAAGAAAATGTTAATGATGCAGATTAAATTTCAAAGTGTGTATGTGTGTGTTAATGTGTATTTGTGTCTGTTTATTTTCCCCTCAGAGAACTAGTTGTTAAATATTTACCAGCACATCCCTGGATGTTATTCAATTAGGTTGTGCTTCAAGTGTTCATAATGAATTCAATTTTTTTTTTTTTTAAAGAGAAACAATGGATTCCACTTATATTCATTTCTTGTTTTGGTTTGTTGTTGTTATATTATTTTCCTGCAAAGGAACTATGATTTGATCAAGGTGAATATTCCCTCCATTCATTCTCTCTTTATCTTGGCAAATTGTCTTCCTGAATTGTGCCTAGGGCAGGGCATTCTGGAAAGATGGTAAAATAGGTCAGAAATTTCTAGACTCTCAAAATTTCCTCCAGAAACAGAACATCACCATAAAATGAATGCAGAGCAGCAAAAATAAAGGGGTAAAGCAACTGTTCTCCTAAGGACAACTTGAGAGGACCTCAATATGGACAATCATCAACTTCCAAAGTTGAGAATTTTAGCTGGGTTATTCCTTAGACAACACAAGATCCTTTGTCAGCCCCATAATCAAAGTCAAGATAAGAAGCTAACACTGAGATAAGAACAAAGAATTGCAAAAAGATCATCCTGGCCTTCAAAGAGCCCACTAATATATTGAGGGAGACAATATGTGAACAACAACATAAAAACAATATGTAGACAGCAGAAGTTAGAGGTAAACAAACAGAAGGCATTGACATTAAGTGGGATGGAAAGAAGCATCTTGTAGATGTGTGATTTGAGTGTCTTTGAAGGTAGTCAGGAAAGCCAGGAGGAGATAGAAATGAAGAGAGTTAGAAATGCCAGAGTTTATACCCCTCTGGCATATATTTTTTTTAAGATCAAGGATTGTATATCCACCTTATGATGAGAAATTAAAGTAGAAATTTCTGTTTAGATTATTGAAAATATTCATAGCATTATAGTTTGTTAGCACTGAAAGGCATTTTACAAATCATTTGAGTCAAATCCACTATTTTATTAAAAACTGGGAAAGAAGCCCAGATATCCTTATTACCAGCCCATTGTTTAGAGAATAAAAAGAATAAATATTTTGCTTATATTTCATATGTAGAAAACCATCTAAACCAAGAACGGCCTAATATCAAGATTATTAACATGAAAGCAATATTATGTTATATAATGGCAAGCTTCATTTTTCAATTTTATCAACTTGGATAAGTAAAATTATAAAATGCAATCATATCTGCATGTAAGTAATCTTTTAACCCTCTGAACCTATGAGTCTATGATCCTATAATGATTTAAAAATCAAATGAATTTAGGGTTCAGAAAAATAAAGAAAATTTGAAACAATTAGCATACTGATTTATTTATCCAAATAAAACACTTTCCTGAAGTCTAATTTTCTAATACTGAAGATACGTTACTTTCATTTTAAAATTAGCCTTAGTTGCTTTCAAATATTAGAATGATATATGTTATAATTTATGTTAACCCTTCTGCAAATGTTAAGAGTGAAATCATGCCAAAGCAGTTATTACAGAAACTGGCAATTAATGAGATGGAGTTGTTTAAATAAAAAAACAAACTTATAATTAGTTTCATAATAATTATATACATACACATATACATTTAACTATTTCAATGTAGTACTATTTTCCCTGTAATTCTCTGATTTACATATAGATAATAATCACTTTTTTTTGCTTCTACAGAAGACGTCCCCTATTACAGCTTGCAATCTTAGAGAAATTTATCCATTTGGGTTGGATTCATTTGGTCCATTTCCCATTCTTATTCATTACAAGTGCAATTATTATTGAACTCTAAGGAGATTTCTGATCATTTTACCTTAATGATTTCCAGTATTATGGCAAACTTAAAGACCTTGTCATAACATGCTAGAATCCTAAGTAATCAGGGGATGTTTATTGACTGATCTTAGAGAAAGGAAAAACAAGTGAAATTGACAGCAAATTAAGGGATTTCATTTGAGGCTACTAGAATTCAATAAATAATGAAAAATGTATGGACAGGATAGCTTATGAGGAAATGAAATAGTATCAAGTTGATAGAAAGGTATTGTTATAATTTTAAAAACATACAAGGCTAAATTGGAAATGTCAGGTAGAGCCCCGAGTGTGAGTTCATCATCAGCTGTTTAAATATCACACCCTTCAAAAGGATCTGCCAGGGAACTGGCAGACTATCCACTCATCCTATCCTTGCCAATTTTCCAGTTTCATTTTTATCCTATCAAAAGCTCTCCAAACCCTTTCAACTGGCTCATTCACCATCATGGGGGTAAAAATTAGCCATAAATCCTGTGAAAGGTGATCAGATGTACTCTGCAAGTTTAAGATTGTAAAAAATGCCACTAAATGAAGATACATATGGATTGGGATGCTTTATTCCTTTGAAGACTCAAGCTTCTCCAAGAGATACTGGCCTACTGGGAAGTCATCAGAATGATCATGTCATGGCTCCCCACTCTTCCTAACTTTATTGGTAATCTTGCTGTTATTCAGATTGCATTTAAACAACTCCATTGTAGTAGAGCCCTAATGTTTGCCTTTAATGCAGAGTGAGGTTTAATTTAGGGACCAGCTGTTGCTCCTCTTGAAATGTAAGCAGGGAAGAAAATGAAGGACAGCTGAGTTGCTTGAGGGAAAATGTGTTGACTACAGAATAGCTTTCTAAAACTTGTCTGTAATCCATAAAGAGGCAAGCAACCTTTAAACCTTTCCTCAGATGTTTACTGTGTGACTTTGGCTTCCTTTAGCCTCGGTTTTTCATTCAAAAAAAAGAAGAGTTTGAATCAGATGGCCTCTGAGATCCCTTACAAGTCCTATGGTAAGAGTTCTCAACTTGTAGTCCTTGAAGTTTTCATATTTTTAAATATACTATATACAAATATATATGTGTATGTGTGTATAAATATAAATGAAATTATTAGCACAAATACTTTCAGTATAGTTTCCTTTGTAATCCAAGGAGTTTTATGCATTTAAATATATTGGTCTGAGAAAGCTTCCTTTCCCAAGTGATTCCCTTTTAATTTGCCACATATCTCTTAAGATTGTTGTGAGTAAAAGTACCTTCCTTGGAGTCTTCATGGCCTAGTGGAATGTCATATCTATTATTAATTACTTGTTATTATGGTTCTCATCTTTAGGAAATCCTATACTTTGTTCTGTGTGCCTCACAATCCTCCATTTTTAAGAGACCAAAAGTATTCATTATGCCAAAAGGTTAAGATGCATTTTGCTTTAGTGACTCTGAGCCCCTGTACTGAAGGGTATCCTAAGGGAAGGTTTATTCTGAGGGAACCTCTGAAGAATTATTCTCTTCTCCTGTCTGAAGAGACCAACAGAAGCCCGTTAACTAATCCTAGAACATGGCCTGACTTGTATTGAACTCACAATTCTCAAAGTGTTGTCTGAAGACATCTGGGAGTCCTTTAGTCTCTTTCATAGGGGTCCATAAATTAAAAAGTCTTTTCATAATATTACTAAAACATTTATTTTTTTATTAAGTTTTTCCATTTGAGACAAACTGCCAGTTCTTCCTTTTCCACAATTCAAAAGGTCTGTTGATTGAAGTCTAGTTTCATGAAAAAAATTATAGAAATATAAGAGCCTGGAGCTCAAATTTAATCTTGGTCTGTTTTTTATGGATTTGACTGGCATGAGAAAATTGTCCACTAATGGAGACTTGACACTTATTCAGTGGTTATTTTCAAAGGTTGTTGGAGTCATCAAGACAACACTTGATTGTCCAGTAGCACACATCTAGGAGGTATTGGAAATAAGACTTGAATCCAATTCTTCCCTGTTTCTGAAGCCTGCTCTTTATCCATTTCTGCCACACTGGCTCTCAAAATAGCTAACATTTGTGAAGTATTCTCACTGACTGTTGCTAGAGGAACTGAAACATTAATTGACTTGTCATAGGATGATCACACAGTCATTATAATCTGTCAGAGGCAAGACTTCCTTTTTTCTAGATCTGCCTTCTCTCCACTGTGTCATATTGCTTCTCAAAGGAGATCATGTAAGTGATGCACTTTTCAGTTGTTCAAGTGCCACCTAAGTAATAGCTATTATTATGATGATTCAGGTCTCAGCTGTGTTATTTATTGTGTGACATTAGTCAAGTAACTTCTTAGAATCATAGATTTACAAATAAAACTGCTTCAAAGTCACCTGACCCAATCCCCTTTTTAAAAATAAATGAAGTGAAGTGAAATAACTTGTCCACAGTTATCCACTTAGCAAAGGTGCAGCAGTGTGGCTCAGTGTATCTCGATACACTGGGATTGGAATCTGGAAGAGTCATCTTCATGAGTTCAAATTTAGCCTCAGACACTTAACTAGCTGTGTGATCTTGGGCAAGTCACTTAATCCTGTGTGCTTCAGTTTCCTCCTATGGAAAATGACCTGGAGAAGGGAATTGACAATCACTCTAATATTTCTGCCAAGAAAATCCAAAATGGGGCCACTAAGAAGTCAGACATGACTGAAATGTTCCAACAACCACAAAATCCAATCACAAAACCACAATTTTAACTCAGATTTTTCAAATTCTATCTCCTTCCATTGCACTCTTTATTCGGAGTTAAATTTCCTATAAAATGGTGGAGGAAGCTTAAGTCACACTCTCCTCTGGTTCCATTAATTCTTAGAATTCAGGAGATTGAGATCAGAACCAGCCAAGAAATTATGAGACTCACAGACAAAAAGAGGTTGGGTTTCCTAAAGATGAGAACCATAATGACAAGTAATTAATAATAGAGATGACATTTCTATAAGTTCTGAAGCTCCAAGACACTTTACTCACAGCAATCTAAAGAGGTAGATGACAAATTAAGAGAGAATCAACCTGGAGAGATTATAATGAGAGGCATAAGGTCTGAAAGTGGGAATCAGATACAAGGGAGAGAAGATAAGATGGGTTAGACTTTTTTTTTTTTTCTTTTTTCTGCTCCAGAGAATTTTTACAGGCAGCTCAATGGCCTTTGATGCCTGGCTGAAAGATCATTTTGCTTACAAGGATATGAACAACTAATCACACATAAAAGGCATTATAATCACTCAAAAACTGCTGAGAGTATTTCATTGAACAACAAGGAAAAAGCGATACCCACAGATATTTTTTGATAATAATAAATTACCGTTGTAAGGAAAGAGGAGGTTTCCCCCCCTAAATTTGAAATTTCCTTTGTCATCCATAATTTGCTTTGAGAATGGTTAGTTGTCCTCTTTCATTTTCAAAGAGGACGAAAGTGAAATCCCTATGTTAGAGTTAAATTATAATGTGTTTGACTATGGCTGATCAGATGAATATAAGCTCAGAATGTTCTGCCACAGGTTAGACACAAAGAGTCCATGTGAACATTTGGATTCTCTAATTATATATAAAATGCACAAAATTAGATAATCCAAATATATATATATATATATATATATATATATATATATATATATATATATAAATTAGAGAATCCAAATATATATATATAAATTCACAAAATTAGATAATCCAAATATATATATAATATAATATAATATATAATAGAGAATCCAAATATATATATATAATGCACAAAATTAGAGAATCCAAATATATATATAATATAATATAATATATAATAAATTAGAGAATCTATATATATATATATATATATATATATAATGCACAAAATTAGAGAATCCGAATATATATATATAATGCACAAAATTAGAGAATCCAAATATATATAATATAATATATAATAAATTAGAGAATCCAAATATATAATATAATATAATATATAATAAATTAGAGAATCCAAATATATATATATATAATGCACAAAATTAGAGAATCCAAATATATATATAATATAATATATAATAAATTAGAGAATCCATATATATATATATATAAAATGCACAAAATTAGAGAATCCAAATATATATATAATATAATATAATATATAATAAATTAGAGAATCCAAATATATATATATATATATATATATATATATATATATATATATAATGCACAAAATTAGAGAATCCAAATATATTAGCTAAATCAAGTTTGATTTGCTCTTAGAATACAGTACCTTCTCTGATAAAGATATGCTATAGTTTCCAATGTCATAAATCAATTCTTTAAAAGGCCAAGGTATTCCAATGAATCCAGAGCCATCTCCAGACATCCTATGCTATATCTGGTAACAGGACCCCCCGCCCCCATGGTTCTGGAGCAGAGAGTGAGGCAGGTGACCTTGCCCAGCCCTCCATCACTCTCCTGCCCCCCCCCCCCCCCAATGTCATGGTTCTCTTTGAAAAGGACAAACAACAAAAAACAATTCTCAAGTTCTTAAACTATATCTTGAGAATGTCCTTGTAAGACTGTTTCTGACTACCACATGACCACTTGCCCTATGTGAGTTTTTTCAAAATAATCTTTTGGCAAGTGTACATTTTTCATTTGAAAAATGTGGCCAACCCAATGGAGTTGTGTTCTCGGCTCTAGAGTTGGGATGCTTGGCAGTTTAGTTCAAGAAAGGACTTCAGTGGGGATTGTCCTGGAAAAGGGGAAAGTGGAAGTAAAATGAGGGAAATTATATCTTATGTAGATGCAAAGAAAGCCTACTATAATTGAGGGAAAGAAGAGAGGGGGATAAATATTGTGTGGATCTAAATATCATCGGATTTGTGTCAAAGAGAGAATATCAGACATATTTGGTTTCCTAGAGAAATTTCTCTAACCTTATAGGGAAGTTGGAGGGGAAAAGGAAAAGTAAAAGGGGAGGCTAATAGAAGGTATAAGGAAGGGGGAGGGGCTATAAAGGGAGAGAGGTCCTTGAGGCAAGTGGAGCTCATAGGCAAAATACTGGGGAGGAGGGAAGAGGGGAAAGGAAAAAGAAAAGCATAATTTGAGGTAAATAAGATGGCAGGAAATACAGAATTATTCATTTTAACTGTGAATGTAAATGGGGTTTACTCTCCCATAAAACAGAAGCAGATAGCATACTGGATTAAAAACCAGAACCCTACAATATGTTGTTTACAAGAAACACATTTAAAGAAGAGTGATACATACAGAGTAAAGGTAAAAGCCTAGAGAAGAATATATTATGCTTCAGGTGAAATTAAAAAAAAAAATCAGGGGTAGCCATCCTGATCTCACATCAAGCAAAGGCAAAAATGGATCTAATGAAAAGAGATAATAAAGCAAACTATATCTTGCCAAAGGGTACTATAGACAAGGAAGCAATATCAACACTAAACATATATGTACCAAGTGGTATAGCATCTAAATTCCTAAAGGAGAAGTTAAGAGAACTGCAAGATGAAATAAATAGCAAAATTATAATAGTGGGAAATCCCAACCTTGCTCTTTCAGAGCTAGATAAATCAAATCAAAAATAATTAAAAAGTAAGTTAAGGAGGTAAATATAATACTAGAAAAGTTAGGTATGATAGATCATTGGAGAAAATTGAATGTAGACAGAAAGGAGTACATTTTTTTTTATTGGCAATTCATGGAACCTATTGACCATAAAGACCTCAAAATCAAATGCAGAAAGACAGAAATAGTAAATATAGTTTTTTTCAGTAAAAAAAAAAATGTAATAAAATTATATTCAATAAAAGGCCAAGGGCAAATAGACCAAAATGTAATTGGAAACTAAATAATCTCATCCTAAAGAATGAATGTGTGAAACAGACAATCATAGACACAATCAATAATTTCATCTATGAGAATGACAATAATGAAATAATACATCAGAATTTGTGGGATGCATCCAAAGTGGTAATAAGGGGAAATTTTATATTTCTAGATGCATACTTACATAAAAATAGAGAAAGAGAAGATCAATGAATTGGGGCTGAAAAGCTAGGGGGAAAAAAAAAACAAATCAACCCTCCCCAATCAAATATCAACTTGAAATTTGAAAAATGTAAAGGAGATTAATAAAATTGAAAGTAAAAAAAAAACTTGAATTAATAAATAAAACTAAGAGTTGATTTTATGAAAAAACCAACAAAATAGATAAACCTTTAGTGAATTTGATTAGAAAAAGGAAAGAGGCAAATCAAATTATTAATCTCAAAAATGAAAAGGGAAAACTTTCTACCAATGAAGAAGAATTTAGAGCAATAATAAGAAGTTATTTTGCCCAACTTTATACCAATAAATTTGATAACCTAACTGAAATGGAAGGATACATACAAAAAATAGATTGCCCAGATTAAAATAAGAGGGAAAAAATTACTTAAATATTCACATTTTAGAAAAAGAAATAGAACAAGTTATTAATCAACTCTCTAAGAAAAAATCTCCAGGGCCAGATAGATTTACATGTGAATTCTATCAAACATTTAAAGAACAATTAATTACAATACAATACAAATTATTTGAAAAAATAGGGAAATAAGATCTTCTGCCTAACTCCTTTTGTGATAAAGACATGGTACTAATACCTAAATCAGATAGGATGAAAACAGAAAAAGAAAATCATAGAGCAATTTCCCTAATGAATATAGATGCAAAAATCTTTAATAAAATATTAGCAAAAAGAATACAGAAACTCATCCCCAAGATAATATACCATGACCAAGTAGGATTTATACTAGAAATGCAGGGTTAGTTCAATATTAGGAAAACTACTAGCATATCAGTAACTAAATTAACAAAAGCCATATGATTATCTCAATAAATGCAGAAAAAAGAATTTGATAAAATTCAACACTCATTCTTATTAAAAACACTAGAGAGTATAGTAATAAATGGACTTTTCCTTAGAATAACCAATAGCATCTATTTAAAACCATGAGCAAGCATCATATGTAATGGTGATAAATTAGAACCATCCCCAATAAGATCATAGGTGAAACAAGGTTGCCATTACTATCACCATTCAATATTGGATTAGAAATGTTAGCTTTGGCAACAAAAGAAGAAAAAGAGATTAAACAAATTAGAGTAGGTAATGAGGAAACCAAATTAGCATTCTTTGCAGATGCTATGATGGTATACTTAGAGAATCCTAGAGAATAAACTAAAAACTACTAGAAACAATTCACAACTTTTGCAAAGTTTCAGGATGCAAAATAAATTCACTGAAATTGTCAGCATTTTTATATATTGCCAACACACAAATAAAGTCAGAATGTAAACAATTGTAAATGTATCAATAGCTCTTGGATATTTCAAGTAAATATAATAAAAAATCACTACTGCCTAAATTAGTCTATTTATTTAGTGCTATACCAAACTCCCAAGAAATTATTTTACAGATGTAGAAAAAAATAATAATGAAATTCATCTGGAAGAACAAAAGGTCAAGGATTTCAAGGGAATTAATGAAAAAAAAAAAGTAAATTAAAGTGGCTTAGCTGTACCAGATCTAAAACTATTATGAAGAAGTGGTCATCAAAACCATTTGGTACTGGCTAAAAAAGAAAGTAGTTGATCAGTAGAATAGATTAGGTTCACATTACAAAATAGTCAATGACTATGGTAATCTAGTGTTTGACAAATCCAAAGACTCCAGCTTTGGGTATAAGAACTCACTATTTGACAAAAACTGTAAATTGGAAGCTCATATGGCAGAAACTAGGCACTGACCCAGACCTAATATGGTATACTAAGATAAGGTTGAAATGGTTTCATGATCTAGACATAAAGAATGATATCACAAACAAATTAGAAGAACATAGGATATTACTTCTCAGCTCTGTGGAGGAGGAAGAAATTTGTGACCAAAAAAGAACTGGAGATCATTATTGATCACAAAATAGGTAATTTTGATTATATTAAGTTAAAAAGTTTTTCATACAAACAAAACTAATGGAGACAAGATTAGAAGGAAAGCAATAAGCTATAACAAAACATTTTTACATTCAAGGATTTTGATAAAGGCCTCATTTCTAAAATATATAATTGACCCAAATTTATAAGAATTCTGGCTATTCTCCAATTGACAAATGGTCAAAAGATATGAACTGATAGTTTTCAAATGCAGAAATTGAAACCATCTCTAGTCATATGAAAAGGTGCTCTAAGTCATTATTAATCAGAGAAATGCAAATTAAGACAAGTCTGAGATAATACTACATATCTCTCAGATTGGCTAAGATGACAGGAAAAGATAATGAATGTTGGACAGGACTTGGGAACACTGGGACATTAATTCATTGTTGGTGGAATTGTGAATGGATCCAACCATTCTGGAGAGCAATTTGGAACTATTCCCAAAGAGTTATCACAATGTGCATACCCTTTAATCCAGCAGTGTTTCTACTGGGCTTATATTTCAAAGAGATATAAAAGAGAGAAAGGGACCCACATGTGCAAAAATGTTTGTGGCAACCCTTTTTGTAGTAGCAAGAAATTGGAAACTGAAAGGATGCCCATCATTTGGAGAATGACTGAATAAGTTATGGTATATGAATGTTATGGAATATTATTGTTCTATAAGAAATAATAAGCAGCTTATATGACTTACCTGATGCTAAGTGAAATGAGCAAAACTAGGAGATCATTGTACACGGTAATAACAATATTATAAAATGATCAATTGTAATGGATGTGGCTCTCTTCAACAATGAGATGACCCAGTGTAGTTGCAATGTTCTTGTGATCTAACGAGCCATCTACACCCAGAGAGAGAATTGTGAAAACTGAGTGTGGTTTACAACTTAGCATTCTCACTCTTTTTGTTAATTGTTTGCTTACATTTTATTTTCTTCATCACTTTATTTTCTTCTTTGAATTGATTTTTCTTGAACAGCAAGATAATTGTATAAATATGTATACATATATTGCATTTACCATATATTTCTACTATGTTTAACATATATTGGACTACTTGCCTGGGTAGGGGAGTGGCAGAAAGGGGGGGAGGGGAGAACTGGAATACAAGTTTTTGTGAAGGCTAATGTTGCAGAATTATACATGCATATGTTTTGAAAAATAAAAAAAGCTTTAATAAAAAAAAAAAAAAGAAAAAAGAATGGGCCTCAGTGTCTGGTACCTTATCCACCAGGTAATCTTCAGAATCTTCCTAAGATAATTTACATGGAAGTGATTCAGTTTTCTGGCATGGGGCTGATATACTATCCAGCTTTCACAGGCAGAAGTCAACACAATGGCTCTGTGGACCTTCAGTTTGGTAGTCAGTCTAATACCTCTTCTCTCCTACACTTTCCTTTGGAGCCTCCCAAACATTGAGTTAACTCTGGCATTATCTGTGTCGACCTTATTATTAATGTGCTCAACTCTGGAAAGTATACTGCCAATGTAAGTGAACTTATCCACAGCATTCAAAATTTCTCCATTTGCCGTAATCAAAGGTTGCACATGGATGACGTGACACTTATGGAATACCTCTTTTCTTGGTGTTAATTGTTAGGCCAAAATTAGTACAAGTCGTGGAAAATTGATCCATACTTTGTTGCATCTCAGGCTACACTGAGGATGCAATCATCTGCAAATAAAAAATCATATACCAACATTCCCTTCACTTTGTTCTTGGCTTGTAGCCTTTTCAAGTTAAAGAATTTACTATCAGTGTAGTAGCTGACTTTGATACCATGTTTGTCTTCAGTGAAGGTGTTTGTCAACATGTCTGAAAACATCATGCTAAAAAGCGTGGGAGCAAGCACACCCAGGTGGGGACTGGGAAAGTGTGATATCATCATCTATTGTCTAGAACCAGGGCAAGTATGCCATCATGAAATTGATGTACAATGCTGATAATTTTTTCCAGGCAAGCAAATTTTAATATAATTTTCTATAAGCTCTTGTAATTGACAGTATCAAAGTCAGATCTTTGATCTGACTTTGGTCAGATCTTTGATTTGGTCAGATCTACAAATGTTATATACAGATTTCCATTCAGCTTCTAACATTTTTCCTGGAGTTGTTGGGCAACAAAAAACCATATAGACTGTCCTTTAGCTCCTTCCAAAGGCACACTCTCAGGCAAATGACTATCTTTCTGGGGAACGATCAATTTATTAAGGAGAATTGTGGCAAGAATCTTTCCATAAATAACTAAGAAAGAGACTCTACTGTGATTGTCATAAGACAGTCAATTTCCTTTATCTTTATAGAAATGGACAATATAGGCATTTTTAAATTTCAGGGGAATAACCTCCTCTTGTCATATAACCCAGAAAATTACCACCAGCTTTTGTATGAGCAATGGAACCCTCACCTTATAAATCTTGGCTGGAATAGAATCAGCAGCAGATGCTGTACCACTTAAAAGGAGCCTGATGGCATTCAAACTTCTTCAGTTGAAACTTCAGCTAGGGAGGGATTGATTCCAACATGAGGGAAATGGTCAATGGCTTCTGCCTTGATTGATTTGTTAATAAATTATGGAAGTGTTCAGTCTTCTGGGATCATATCCTTATCACTAATCAATGTGGTTCCATCAGCACTGAGTAGAAGCATCATAGGTCTCTGACCCATAAATAACTTTCAGAGCATCATAAAATTGCTTTGGATTGCTACTATCAGCATAAAACAGAAATTAATTTGCCTTTTAGCTGA
This sequence comes from Sarcophilus harrisii, assembly GCF_902635505.1. Classification (NCBI taxonomy): domain Eukaryota; kingdom Metazoa; phylum Chordata; class Mammalia; order Dasyuromorphia; family Dasyuridae; genus Sarcophilus; species Sarcophilus harrisii. The sequence goes on along the minus strand of NC_045426.1, from coordinate 36,798,456 downwards.
AGCAAGAATCTTGCATCACTCTAAGCTTGTCTTGTACTTTATTTTTGATGGAATTAAATGCTGCTTTCTTAGAGATGGATGAAATATTCTGCTGGAATACTCTGTGGAATTCATTTAGCAGTTTCTGAATTTCCCCACCATTTTCATCAGTCTTGATGTTTGTATTTTGGCCCAAATTAGCAAATGTACTGTTGTTTACCAAATCTCTGAAAGCTGTCCACTCTTTTTCTGCTCCACTGTTGCTCACCATGTATTAATTTAGCTTTCTTTCTAAGTCAACAATGAAATGTTCCTGATCAAAGAAAGTACACTAATAAACTGATATTAAGGCTTCTGATAGTCATCTGTACCTCAGAGCACATAGTAAGCATTATATTGACATGCTTGTTGACTGATTGACCCTGAAATAAGGAATATTCAACATTATCTAGATTGAGCTGGGTTTGGGAATGGAATGGAACCATTAGGACAATGGCAAATCTATAAGTATAGAGGTTGCTGCCCCAAAGAACTTTTGTTGAATGTGAATATTTAGCTTGGAGAGGCTAAGCTTAGAATCTACTTAAGCAGTCTGTGCCATATATCACCTTCCTCATTCTCACATCCTTTCTGCCTCTTCTCCTTATAATAACATAGCCTATTAAATGCTAATATTAGCTATGAAGGCATATCCACAGTTTTACTGCATTTCGGTAAATAGAAGACAGTATTGGTGATGAGAAAGTCATGAGAGGCACACGTTTTCAGTAGTAAGTGACCATTGCTGTTGCTGTTTCCAGCTCCATTCCTCCAAAGACTCCTGGTCATATCTCATAATCTGAACCAGCTCTAGCTTTAAAGTAGTCCAAAATTATAAGCTTGTCCTCTTTTGCACATTGATGATGAGGTTCTCCAGGTCTACATAAAATTTTTCTTTGACTTGATCCTATTTCACCATGGTGGCAGCATAGACATTAATAATGGTGACATTACATTTTCCTGTAAGAGATAATTGCATTGTGATGAGCTATCATTCCCTCCTTTTTGGTAGGCATACAAGCTTGTTGCTAGATTACTTTTGATGGCACTCCCATTCTCTATGTCTACTTCAGAAAACCATGTTTCTAGCTCCAACTTCAGTAAGCTAGCTTCCATTTGCTAGCCTTATGTCACTCTGGATTGCTTTTTGGTTTTAATACCTGCTGAGTTCTCTCACAGCAAGAGCTATTTGTCTTTCACTTCTCCTGAATTTTGTGTTGTATAAGTATATGCCCATCCTATGTCCAGATAATGAATAGAATAATCTTTGCAAAAGTTTTTGGATATTTTTTGGTGTGTTTCAACCACAAGGTGAGATCCCTATCTGCTTTGGTAATCAGGCCAGAGTTGAATGAACAGACAATTTTTAAGGTGCCTTTTCTATCCCCCTTGTCACACCAGGATATGAGCGATGTAATCTTTAAAAGGCTGCTCAGATACTTACTTGCCTGCCGAATCCCACTCTTGGGGGGATTGGCCTATGAGTCTGGAGAATCAAGAAGAAATTCCCTAGAAAATAAAATGATGAGGGAAAGAGATTTAGTTCTTAAGAATCATATTACTACTCACATCAAGGGCAATTAAACTAAGCAGTAGGAAAAAGAAGAGTTCAGAAACTTATCTGGATGAGGCAAGGAAAATATCAAAAAAAAAAGTGTATCAAAAACAAAACAGAATAAAATGAGTGATGGAAGAAAAAATTGAGGAAAGTAAGAATTAAAGCTAATTATATATTAATGTATATGTAACTTCCTTCATCTATCTTCATCACTAATAGAGTGTATATATAGATACTCTCTCTCTTTCTCTCTCTCTCTCTATACATATATATATATATATAAATACATACATATATATGTATGTATGTATGTATTCCAATTATACATTGGTATCATAAAAGGAAATAGGAGGTTGTCTGTGTAGAAAGAAGAACACAAAGATCATATTTTTTTTCAAGTAGGGTAAACTGCAGAAAACTCAAGCTAGTTACCGTCAATTTCATTATTATTAGAGATCCAATATATAATACATGGGAGAAGAAACATGCAAAGTTAATGATGATAACCTTAAGTATTAATGGTATAGAGTTAAAATGAGGAGGCCAGAGGAGAATTTATTATGTCTCAACTAAACCAAGAAAGCAGAATTGGTAATAATGAAAATTAGTAATTAGAGTGTCATTTTATGTTATTATAGAAAAGTATAAAAATGTATATACTACAGAGAAACAGAATTACATAATGCTTTATGATAGCATAAAGAATTAAACTATAATTATATGTGTTATCTATAGTATCTCTCATACACACACATATCAAAGAGAATAATGTCTAAATCTTTAAAGCAAAACCTAATGAATTACAAAAAAAAAGAAATAGCACAATAATCATACATGATTTTAATGTGCCACTTTCAAACTGAGACAAACATAAGGAAGAAGAAGAATATATTACATAGTGCAATGGAATTTTGGGGAAAAACAAATATAGTTAAAATGAAAAATAATGAATTTGAATCATAAACATTTATTTTTGATCAATGAACACACAAATTAATCAAATGCTAAGAAAAATAAAGCTACAAAAATAAATGGTGAAAAAGAAATAATAATCTCTTATTTTATTTTTGTTTTAGTTTTTAATTTTAATATTAATAGTTTGCAGCATTCATCCTTACAAAACCTTGTGTTCCAAATTTTTTCTCTCTCCCTTCCTGTCACTCCCTCCCTTAAGCAGCAAATAATCCAATAATATTTTATTTTCTGAATCATATCATACAAAACTGTAATCAATGGGGACAAAAAAACAAAAAAAAAATGAAGTAAAAATCAATATTTATAAAATACAATTCTTAAAAGAAAGATAAATATCTTTGAACATTTATGAGAATAAAAATTAAGAAGAAAAGTAAAAAAATGAGCACTAACATATTAATCCCATTAAAAAATAAAACAAATGAATTGATGCTAAAACAAATATAAAAGTATACATATTTTGAAAATCAGAGGAGAAATAAACAAAAAATGAAAACATTTGAACTCATGAACAAAAAATAAACAGAAAAAAGAATGACTATTTTGAAAATCAACAAATAATTTTGTTCATATATTTAACATAAAATAACATAATATGTTAAATAATAATTAAACAGAATTAACATATGAGTAGATAACCCCTCAAACAACACAGATTATAAGCAATCCATCAATATTAATATGTAGTTCTTTTCCATGCCTTTCAAGAAAGGTTACATAATTTCTATCCAATATTTTAGTTTTCCTGTTATAATAAAAATTCCAAAAGGTACTAGACAGCCTTGATCTTCATTATATTCACACACACACACACACACACACACACTGCCCTGAGTCACCAAAAAAGAAAAAGAATAAGAAAAAAATTCAGAGGACAAAATCTAGAAATCCTAATCTTGTCTTATCCATATAGAAAGACCATATCTTAGATTTTGGTGATCTGACTCATTTAGCAATTGATAATAGATCTTTGTAATTCACCGAAAGTCTCCTAATGCATCACTTAGTGATGATAAACCAGTGAGCATGGGAAATGCCAGGGTTATCAAAGCCACAGCACAGATAGTAAGAACAGCAAAATCTTCTCCTGATGTAAGACAGTGAAAATTAACAGGAACACCACCAGTAATATTAGTACATTTATGATGCAGTGAACAATTCATCATACACAGTGTCACCCTTAATAAAGTTACAAAGAGGGAAAAACCTTTTGTTTCCAATCTGTACTGACACCTAAGTTTATATTTATTTTGCCATTCATAATCTTTAGTCCACCCACCAAAATCTCATAGTCCCTAATATAGGGAATCAAATGAAATTCTTGCTCCCTGAGTGAATGTAGAAAGAAACTGACTCTATCTTTTGTAGCAGCTAAGTAAGGACTCTCTCTACCCCCTACAAGGATTCAAAATTGCCACTGAATCAGCGAGGAGATGCCCCCTTTCTCCCTTATATCTCAAACTAAATTTTCATACAAAACTGTGTGGTATTAGATAAATCATAGACAAATTGATCATAGGCATATATTAATAATGAGCCTAGAAATAAGGTGTAAAGAATATTCTAGTATTAAATAAACACAATAATACAAATTTTTGAGAAAGTGATTGTTTATTAAAGAAGGAAAATTTAAAAAGTAGTTTTACCAAAACACACAGAATAAAAAAAAATAAGGAAAATTTAAAATAGAAGATTGTTTCTTCACAATTGGAGAAAAACTGTAAATTGATGTGTACTATGGAGGATTATTTAAAAGTAAGTTATGTCTAGAATATAAAATTCCAAAATTTTGAACAAATAAAATTACTTCAACTGTAACTATACAATATACGGATTGGGGGAAATGAGTATATTAAATTACATCCTTACTAAATATCATTTTCAATATTTATAGGAAACCAAAGCAAAAGAAAGAAGCAACAAAAATAAACACAACACAAGAGCCTTGCCCCAAGACACAAATTAATAAAGTATAGGAATAGTTTTCATAATAATTAATACATGCCATCATAACTCTTCTGAAAATTATTATAAAATTACTAATAATGAGAAAAATTACAAATGAACCTAAGGTATAACCGCTGAAACATCAAAATAGTATCTATTGAATAAAAAGTGGGGGAATCTAGGGAAACTTGAGGGAGAGACAGTGGAAAGTCAGGCATACTAATTTGGTGCCTGTGGAATTCAAATTCTGGAAAAGAATTTGGAATTATGCAAGAAAAATCCCTAAATTTTGTATTCAAAGTAAATAGTAATTATATTATCACAAGTTTTGCTCAACTATTTTTGGAGGATTCTGTTATTTGGAAGTATCTATTATTTTAAGACAAAATATTTTGTTTTTTAAGGAAAGGTTTAATGTATGTTAATTAAAGCCTAACACTCATAAATTTTGGCATTTCCCACTTGCCAGAGCTTTAGTCTTACTGTATTTTTAAAAAAACCCTGTAGGCATAGAATTTATTGATTCTGCTGTCTTATTTATTTTAAAATGTAACCTTTTTAAGTTAAAAAATAAAATCAATAATGTTATACTAGAGCATCTCCCTAGCATATATGTTTAGGGAAGGGTGAAGGGGAGGAATACATTGCCCTGGTGATTCAGAAGCAGACAGCTCCAGAAATACTTGCAAGTTAAAATATTAACAGCAACTTAGGAAGACATAACATACCAATCTAGTCACTTTCTACAAGAACATATGTCCATGGGATAAAGTGCCATGCCTGGAATCAGGAAGACATTTTTCTGACTTTAAATCTGATCTCAGATATTTATTAACTATGTGACCCTGAAGAAGTCAATTAGGTCTATTTGCCTCAGTTTCCTCAACTGTAAAATTATCTAAAAGAGGAAAAGGCAAAACAGTCCAATATCTGTGAGAATAAAATCCCAAATGGGGTCATGAAGAATTGGTCAGACTTAAAAAATACTGAACAAAAAAACAAAAAAATAAAAAATAAATGTATAACTTTTTCTAATAGATGTGAGTAAATACTGGAACGGGTAGCCACAATGCTGCTTACCCAGAAGCCTCTTAATAGTGTGTGTTCACTGGTTGGATGAATCATAAATAACAAAGCAATCTAATGTATTTGGGACCATTCTGGTAACCCAGTGGCTCCATCTTGAGTAAAGAGACAACAGAGAAGAAGCAAGGAGAATGAGCAAGGTCTTTTTTTTTTTTTTTTTTGGCCAAGTGTACTAGACAGGACTGATTGAACTGAGAGGTACAATTAAGACGTTGGCAGATGTCCCATAATTACTTCATGTTTCAGCTGGGAGACAAAAGATTAGGAGCTGAGCTACCAGTGAAGAGGATTTGAACTTCCTATAAACTGCAATTGCTAAACCCAACTGTTAGAGTCTGAGTTGAAGAGATAGCAGGCTGATGATGAGCCAGGGGAATAGTTCAAAGGAGTCCTAAATAGTTCCAAGTCAAGTCAATTAAACTTTTGTTTAGCACCTACTATGTTCTAAATGTACTCTTGGGGGTGGAGAATACAAAGAGAAAAATTTAAAAATGGCTACCTTCAAGGAACTTATATTTGGTTAGGATGATTCATTTATAGAGAAAAATAAATTCCATTTTTTAAAGAAAATAAATACAAGGTAATTTAGGGGAATAGAAGCAACTTAGAAATAATAATAAAAAAAAAAGTGGCCCATAAATTTCTCTTCATTTTCTCAATATAAATAGTTAATAAATATTTATTGTGCCTGATATATGCTAGACAGTATTTCAAGTTCTGGAATCATGGCAGTGTCATGCTTTTTGCTTTGAATAGGATTGGGAAAACTTCCTCAGGGATGAGACTAATCTGAGTCTTTTCATTGTCACCCACATCCTCTGTCAAATTAGATGCTAATCTATAGCTATAATATGTGGTTTCCTTTTTTCACACCTACAACTACCAATATAATCCAGGCTCCAATTATCTCTCACCTGGACTTGTGGGGATATTCTGTACCACCATTCAGCACAGGTGGTAAGAGCAGTGAGGATATGTAAATCACATCAATATTAAGGATGTTAGGATAATGATTCCAAAGAGGACCATGGCTTTCTAGAAATGTATCTTTTTCTTCTATCTCTGAGACCTTTATTCCTCCCAGAAATCTGGACTTCCCAAATGGCTTAAATGTTTCAAGTTAGCAGAGTAAGGAGGTGGAAAAAAAGATCTTAGTTTATACATGTGGGATATTCACATTATTTTTTAAATTACTAATAGGGAAGCTATGATTTTTTTTTTTTTTTTTGGTACAGCAAAGTAATTGTTGCCTTATTTATAACATTTTCATTTGGTATTCAAAAATGGAATCTCTGAGACAAAAATTATACATTCAGTTCTATGGTCCTTATTAAATATTGGTCTTCAAAACTTTGACACCAGACTGCAGCCCCACCAACTACATATGAACATTTCCCCCAAACTAGCCAACATTTGAAAATACATTAAAAAATCAGAACAGTTTTAAACAAATACGTGTATGTGTATATAGATATATATTTGTGTATACATGTGTGTATGCATATATTTGTTAGAAAATTCATGGTATTTTTTACTGATTTTCTTGGTTTTATAGAGTTTTAATGACTTTAATGATTATCATTTTGTATTTCATTCACATATTGTTTATTCATGTTCTTTGAATAATGTTATACTTGGATATGTCTTAAAGCTATTAATCCATTTTTAAAGGATCCTTTGATGTCAGACCATTATTAAATATATTAACTTCAAATATTTTCCCCAATTAGTTGCTTTTCTTTTTATTTTAAAGTGATTTTTGTGTGCAAATGATTTTCTTTTTATGTAAACTTTATAATCTGCATTCATTTTAATAGATTTTTATTGATATTTGTTTCCTTTCAAAGATTATCCCTATACCATTCCCAGAGAATCATTCATTAAAAATGAAGAAGCTTTTTATAAAATAAAAAAGAGGGAAAGAAAAAAATCATCAAAATGAACAATTCATTGTAAAAATGTGCAAAGCTCTAAATCTCCAGATCTTCCCCCACAACCTCTTCAAAAGAGCTGAGGGAGATATCTTCTCCTAACTTGTTCTTTATTGGCAAAATTGTTCTTTTTAACTTTGCAACATTTATTTTTCATTGTTTTGTGGTTGCTTTTTTTCTTTTTCCATTGTAACCATCAGCTATATTTATTCCAATTAATTCACTTAAGAGTAGGTGGGGAAAAAAATCCACTACTCATAGAAAGCAATATTAAAATAATAACTGTAAAGGCCTGAAACTATGAAAAGGTGTACTTGAATGAGATAACTGAGCACTTAAAGCTAATTACCTATTGGATATAAGACAATGACTCTATTAGCATATGTTTGGAAAAATGGCTCTTCTCACACTTGATGCTGGCTCAATGTTTGATATTAAGATAATTGTAGGCAAGTATTAGAGGGTGGGGTGAGACAGGCCAGAGTTACTTGGCAGCAGGATGAGAAGGAGAAAGCTGGAGATCCTGGATTCCAGAATCAAGAAAAGATCTCTGGCTAAACTCCTGGCAGTTTACCTGTTTCTTTCATTTCTCCCCCTAAAGACCAAGGACTTTTTCTTATCCTGACTCTGGCTGATCCTGAGGCCTTCAGGGAGCTAGCTTGGACTTAACAAATAACAGTAATATTTCTAACAAAAGTGATTTATAGTTTCTGTTTTCAGCATTATGACACAGTAATAACCCATCATATTCATTAATATCATATTTTCATTTGCTTCAAAAAATTCTGATTTTTTTTTGTAATGTAGAGCCTTTACTTTTGTTTTTGATCTTAGGATCATTAGGCTAAAGAATAAACATAAGAAATTTATAGACATAGTTTTAAATTGCTTTTCAGATTTGCTAGATCTGTATTACACTAAAAACACATAGCAACAGAAATAAAAAAAGAAAAAGATTGATGATATTAGAATAGATAATAAGGAAGCAAAACTATCACTCTGCAGATGATATCATGGTATACTTGGATTCCTAGAGTATCAAATAAAAACTACTTGAAGTAAGTAACAACTTCAGCAAAGTTCAGAATATAACTTCTACTTATATAAAGTTCAGGATATAAAGTAAACCCATATGAATCATCAGCATTGCCATATATTACCAACAAAATCAAGTAGCAAGAGATAGAGAGAAATTCCATTTTAAATGACCTTAAAGATACCTCCAAAGTAAACTCAGAGTCTATATCAATACAAGTGCAAAATACTTTCCGCACAAATGAAGACATATCTAAAATGTTGGGAAATATTATTTGCTTATGATTAAACAGACCCAATAATAATAGAATGACAATTCTACCTAAATTAATTATTCAGTGTCCTACCAATCAAACTAATGAAAAGTCATTTTATAGAGCTAGGAAAAAAAATAATAAAATTCATCTGGAAGAACAAAAGATCAAGAATCTCAAGGAAACTGAATTGTTTTAAATGTAAAAAGAGATGAATTACCAATATGAAATCTCAAAATGTATTACAAAGTGTCATTCATCAAAATGATTTGGTTCTGGTTATGAAATGGATGGGTCAATCAGTGAAATAGATTAGGTAAATAGCACCCAGGAGTAAATGACCATAGTGTTCTAGTGTTTGATAAACCCAAAGATCTAAGCTTTTTGAACAAAACTCACTCTTTGATAAAAGCTGCGGGAAAATCGGAAAACAGTATGGCAGGGACTAGGTATAACCCAACATTTCATACCGCATACCAATATAAGTTCAAAATAAAGCTTTGATTTAGACATTAAGGGTGACATTATAAGCAAATCTGAAGGGCACAGAATAGCTTACCTGACAATCCATGGAATAAAGGAAGAAATCATGATAAAAAGAGATAAAGAATAATACAGAATATAAAATGGATCATTTTGATTACATAAAATTTAAAAGGTTTTGCCCAAACAAACCCAATGTAGACAAGATGAGAAAGAAAGCAAAAACTGAGAACAAATTTTTACAGCAAGGTTCTCTGATAGAGGCCTCATTTCTCAAATACATAGAGAAGTTAATCAAATTTATAAGAAGTCATTCTACAATCAATAAGTGATAAGAACAAGCAGTTTTCAATTGAAGAAATGTTATTTAGAATCATATGAAAAATGTCCTAAATCACTGTTGGTTAAAAAAGTTCAAATTTTTAAAAAGACTTTGAAATACCATTTCACATTTATCACATTGGCTAATACAAAAGAAAAGGAAAATGACAAATGTTGGAAAGGATGTGGAAAAAATGGGACAATAATGCACTGTGGGTGAAGAAGTTGTGAACTGATCCAACTATTCTGGAAAACATTTTGAAACTATGCTCAAAGGGTAATCAATACCAGCAATGTATTTTTTAAAGGACCTATATGTACAAATATATTTATAGCTACTTTATATGTAGTGGTAATTGACGGAACACTCATCAACTGGGGAATAGATGAAGAAGTTGTGGCAGATAATTATGATGGAGTATTATTGTGTTATAAGATGTAATGTGCAGGACACTTTCAGAGAAACTTGAGAAGACTTACATGGACTTATGCAAGGTAAAGTGAGCAGAACCAAGAAAATATTGTACAAAGTAACCACAATATTAAACAATGATCAACTGTGAAAAAACATATTCTCAGAAATACAGTGATATAAGATAATTCTGGAGGGCTTATTATAAAAAAATGCTTTCTATCTCCAGAAGAGAAAAAAACTGATAGAATATTAATGCATGATAGCATACTTAAAAAATTGGGGGGGGGGTTATCATTGTCATTGTTGTTATTGGTTTTGCTCTGTTTTCTTTCACAACATGACTAATATGGAAATTTTTTTAATGACTGTACATATATAACTTGTAACAAATTGCTTGCATCTATAAAAAGGAAGGAAAGAGAAGGACGGAAGGAAAACGAGAATTTGAAACTCAAAATTTTTAAAAATTAAATTAAAAAATATAAAAATATGAAAATTAATATTTTAAAAAATCTGAATGACTAGACCATTTCACAGATTGACCAAGAATTTATTAGTATATGTATATTCACAATTCCTTCCAAAATGTTATTTTATGTTTATAATTTATTTTAATATAATATGAGATAGAAACTCTGAATTGATTTGTATTTTTCTAAATTTTAGAGGTATGGAACATAACTTTCTATGGGTGTGAATAAATAGCTTCTCTTTTATTTTTAGAATGATTTATTTATATCAGCTGGTCATTTATCCATTAAGGAATGATTCCTATTGTTATATATTTAAGACAGCTGCCTACAGATTTTGGAAGATATGCATTCTTCATGGAAATACTCCTCCAGTAGACTGTTTCCCTACAATTTTACATGAATTGATTTTATTTGCAGTTTTCAATATTATGAAATCACAATTGTCCATTTAACCTTTTGTAACTCTCTCTAATTCTTGTGTAGTGAAGAATTCTAAAACTATCAATAATTTTGAAAAATATATTACTTTACATTCATAGATCATATATCCATTTGGAGTTCATTATAGTAAATGATATGATAAGACAAATTCATGACAGATTGGTTTCGAATTTTCCTAATAGTTCTTGAATAGGGAGACCTTAATTGGTGTTTCTAAATTTACTTAATGCTATGCTACTTTGGTTCTTTCTACATCTATTCCAGTGTGCAACTTAAGTATTTTAGAATCAATAAAAGATAGCATTGATAATTCTTGTTCTGCAGTTCAAAATCTAACATTGTTAGGCAACCTTTCTTTACCTTATATAAAAACAAAATTCCTTTGAGATTCTTGAACTTGTATTCCTGCAGCTAAAATTTGTACTTTTTCTGGCACCATGAAGTAATTTTCTGAGAATTTAATGATAAAGACACCGAATAAGGTTTTTTTTCCCAGATAGTATTAGAATTAAGTTTATTATATTGGCACAAACTAACCATGGACAATTAATATTATTCAAATATTTTAATCTACCTTTCTCTTTTGTGGTCATATTCTTCTAGTTCTAATATGTCATAAAAGTTAGATTTCTAAGTATTTTATACAACCTGCTGTTATTCACAGTAGGATTTCACTTTCCAACCTTTTGTTCTGGATTTTGTTGATAATAGAATAACTGATGTTTTGTGTGTTTATATATATATATATATATATATATATATATTCATTATGATTGCTAATTGTTTTAATTAATTTTAGGTGAATCTTTTGTGTTCCCCAGGCAGCCCATCATATCATCTACCATAAGCAAAAACATGTTTGTTTTTCCTTTGCTTAATTATTCAATATCTTTTATATTCTTTTTGCTATGGTTAGCATTTCATGCACTATATTAATAAAGAGGAATAATAAAAGACATGCTTGATTTTATAACTTATCTTATTGGAAAGGCAACATCTTAGCTTCTCTAGTATATATAAAATAGGTTCTTGATCTTAAATGAATATTGCTTACTATATTATGGAAAGGCATATTTATTCCTAAGTGTTTAGTGTTTTAATAGGAATAGCTATTTTACTATGTTAAAAACTTTTTCAACATCAGTAGATATAATTATGATTCTTTTATTTTGTTATTAGTGTTGTCTATTATGTTTATTTTCATAGTTTTCCTAATAATGAACTCATCCCAAATTTTGATTCATATCCATCTTAGTCTTAATGCATGATCTTTTTAATGTTGTTGTAACATCTTAATATTTCATCCCAGTTTATTGTAACAAAATTCATGAGGGATATTGATCTATGATGTTCTAAACATTCTTTGACCAAGTCTCATGTCTATATTAGAACATATTTATATCCTAGGAAAACTTTCATAAAATCCTTTCCCTCCAATTTTTACAATTTAGTGCTCTTCAAATGTTTGACACATTCATTTAAAAATCTATCTGTTCAAGGATTCTGGGAAGATGGCAGAATAGGTTAGAAATTCCAAGCTTTTTAGATTTTTTCTACAAACAAAACAAAATTGCGCCTCAGAGCAAACATAGACTGGTGAAACACACAGAAGACTGGGACAGAATAGGGATCCTCCTGAGACAATCCCAGAAGTTCCAAAGAAAGACTCCCAGGCTGGAGACTAACTCATATGAAGTGCAAATACTCCCAGGCTAGGTCTGCTGAAACACCAAATAGAGATCACTGGGGCTAGCTGGATTTGACTGAACCTCAGCAGGAATCATAAGAATGTTTACCTTCTGGACAGCAAGTAGTGTTTGTGGTCTGAATCCAAGAAGACTGACAGAACCTTGGTTGATCAGGTTGGATCCAGGCCCAGTTGTGTAGCAGAGAATGGGCCCTGGGCAAGAAAGAGCCAGTACACCAGGAGTGCAGAAGCAGGAGGTCAGGAAAACTGAGGCTTCCAGCAGTTTCAGGAGAAGGAAGCTCTTGGTTTGGTGGTCCAGGTCGGAGAGGAGAGCTAATGTGAAGTTAAAGGTACTATCCCCTCAACCCAAAAATTAGAGGTGCTTACAATAATACTTATCATTAAAAAAAAAAAAAAAAAAAAAAAAAAGAACAGACTAAGAAGAAAGAACCCAACTATAAAAACTTACTATGGGAATAGGGAAGAGTGGGGTTCATCTTCAGAGAAAAAGGAAGAAATTAAAAAATAAATCTCTTCCACCCCAAAGAGTGAAACTCAGAGAGAATTTACAAAAGAACTCAAAAAAGACTTTAAAAATCAAATGGAGATATTGAGGGAAAATGAAAAGAAACAAACAAATAAAAACCATGCAAGAAAAACAAGATTATGAAAAAAATACCTAACCAATTAGGAAAGTAGACATAGAGTATTAAAGAAGAAAATAATTCTTTGAAAATTAAAGTTTGGCAAGGGGAATCCAATGAAGGTATAAAAAACCCAAGAAATAATAAAACAAAATATAAAAAATGAAAAAACTAAAAGTTGTGACCAAAAAAAAAGAACCTTGACACAATGATGCAAGAAATAATCCAACAAAATTGTCCTGGAGGGTTAGAACATGAGGGAAAAGTAGAAATAGAAAAAATCCACCGAATACCACATCAAAAAGATCCAAAGTGGAAAACACTTTGTTTTTGCCAAATTTCAAAAACCCCAGATCTGAGACAAGCCACTTTATATGATTTGGTTTTCTTCTCTGTAAAATGCAAATAATAACAATGCCTAATTCCCAAGGATGTTGTAAGATAAAATAAAATATTTGTAAAGCACTTTGGAAACCTAAAAGCACTATATGAATTTTAACTTAGTAGCAAAAATAGATTTTTTATAATGGAGAAATTAGAGATAAATTTATAGGGAATAAGAAATTAGGAATAATAAAAAGGATATTCTGATGGAGAAGCTGGAATAAAATGGAGTACTTGGGCATGTAGAGTGGTTGGTCAGGTCAAGGAAAAGAGCAAACTCTTCCCGTGAGATAGAGTTAATGTAGAAGAGAGATGGAAAAGTTTAGAAAAGCTGCTGAAGTGAGTGGAACAGTGAATCAATTAGGGAGTGAATCAATTGTATAAATTACAGGGTCATTAAGGAAGAAAAGTTCTTTCTTATTTGCTTCTTATTCTATTAAATATTAAAGGATTGCCTTCTTGAATGAAGATCCAGTAGGGTTTATGTAACATAAATTTGTATTGGTCCTTGTCAGAATGATTTTGTTTTTCTCCAGTCTCATTCTATGTGAGTAGAATGGACTCACATTCCATGTGAGTAGAAGCAAAGACAAAATATAGTGGGAATAATTCAGGACTGAAATTTGGCAGAGCAAGATAAAATGAATTAAGAGATTAGAGAGAAAAGGACAATACAGATTTTAATTGGTTCACTCGGGTTAAGAAGGGGAAAGGAGGAGAATGTTAGTGATGTAGGAGAAGGTGTTGGAGAAGAACTGATAGTTCATGAAACGAGTTTGGGAGAGAATTAAGAACAAGGTTTGGGCAGGGAAGAGGGAAGGGGAAATAACAATAGATCTGTGATAAAGTAATGAAATTTTAGTGTTTATAAATATAGAAGTATATTATAGTTATGTTATACCTATAATAGATATATATTTAATATGATCTCCATTTTTCTAATTTTTATAATGTCATCTCCATGTTGAGCATATAATTAATTTTATATAAATTACAAAATTAAGGAAGAAAATACATTTTTCTCATTTGTTTCTTATTCTATTGTTTTTATCATATTTTTATTAAATGTTTTATTTTAAATTCTTTCTTTACTGCATTTGTTTCTATCTTATTATTTTTTGGTAAGACAACATATATTATTGGGCAAGTAGGTAGCATGGTGGACAGAATACAGGGCCTGAAGTCAAGAGTCATGTTCCAAAATTTAAATCTGGTCTCAAGCCCATAGCAAGTCACTCAGTCCTGTTTTCCTCAGTCTTCTCATCTGTAATATGAAGTTGGAGAAAGAAATGGCAGGCCACTCCATTATCTTTGACAAGAAAACCCCAAATAGAGTCATGAAAAGTCAGACATGACTGACTGAACAACATCATAAATTATTACCATCTGTCATAATTTCTTATTATTGTTTTTTAAACTAAGTTTCCATTTAGGGATTTTGAATCAGAAGTATTAGATGAGTATATATACATATGTTTATATGTATATAATTGATAAAAATATTTACTTAGCAAATTTTAGCACAAAATGTTCTTTCATGTCTTTTTTAATGATTTCTCTCTCTCTCTCTCTCTCTCTCTTTTAAGATCTATGGAGTACAGTGACACAGATAGTTAAATCCAAGAATCATATTATTCACAACCAGCCCTACATATGGCATGTATGAATCTATTTTGTACCAGTTCGTGTTTTCCTCTATTCTGCTTTCTTCACATTCATCTTTTCTTATGGTGAAATAATATTGTATCATATTCATATACAACAATGTTTTTTAGCCATTCCTCAGTTGTTTGGCATATAGTTGCTCCAATTCTTTGCTACAATAAAACTTATTGCTTTATTATTTTAATTTGTATGTATATTTAAGAATTTTTATTTTTGACTTCCTACGCCTAGCACTGGTGTCTCTAGGTCAAAGTATATGGACATTGAATCATTTGAATCACATTGAATCATTGAAATACATCATAATTTCAATTAGCATGATAAGTTTTCAATTAGTTCATTTTCAAATTTATTCATTTCTTTATAGACTGGATATATTTCTGTGAGTAGGATATGGCTGGAATTTGCATTTTTTTAATCATCTAATTTTTATTTTTTTATTAGGTGAATTTAGTCCATTTGCATTTAGTATGAAAATTTTTGCACTTGTCTTTTGTAGGTTATTTTCTCAGAAGTTGTATTATTTTCCTAATCCAAAAATAACTAAATATTTTAAAACACAATCTCTATGTGTTGTGTGAATAATTTTGCAATTAATTTTGAGTTTTTCTTTTTTTCAAAAACAGATATTTTGCTCTTTGATTATTCTACCCCTTTTCCTTCTTTCTTGGAATGTTTTCTCTCTCTCTCTCTCTCTCTCTCTCTCTCAGGAATGCTCTTTTCAAGTCTTTGGTGTATTAGTAAATGTAATGTTCCTGGAAAATCTTAACATTATGTTAGCAAGTACTTTATCCCAATTTTTAAAACACTTGTCTCTTTGCTTGGAAGGCTGACTTGATGTTCAAAGACTTTCTTGAAGTCAATATATTTTTGTAAAGTTTTTGAAGTTTGTTTTTTTCTCAAATATTCATCTCCTGTTTTCATAAAATTTTGGGGGGAAGGGATAAATATTTCTAGTTTCACAACTCATGTTTCCTGATTTTATAAATATTGTATTCCATTTTTTGTGATTTTCTCTTGTCTTAAAGAAGTGTTATGATTTTTAACTATATTATACTGGATTTGTCCCCCTTCTGATTGAATTGTATATGTAATTATTCTTTTATCACTATAACTCTAAATTTTAATTATTATGCACTTAAACATCTTAAGTCTTGGGGTTTTATTATAAGTATTCTACAAATATTTGTTCTTGTTATTTTTTATGAAATTTGAGGTTATTTTTTATGATTTTGCTTATTTTCTAAAATGGAGTGTTAATAATTTGTCAATCTATGTATTTTTGTATTTATTTGTCTGTTTCATTTTACTGGCATATCAGTACTTCTGAGTTTATTGCATTATTTTATATCTCTTGTGATGGTTCTCATAGTTTGGATAATTCAGTTACTTTTCAGCTTCTATTCCTAACTGATCTTTATGAGTCCTGGAAAAGTAACTGAACTATTGATGTTTTAGTTACTGTTGTTTATTGAAGGTAAGAACCTAAGGAAAAAAGATAATATGGAATATGAAGTCCAAGGAAGATGGTGTTAGCAATAACATTTGGTTTTGAGCAACCATTGTAAAAAATATAGGCATTAGAGGCCCTTGGTCAGTAATACAGTACATTTACCTAGAACTAAAGGTGATTCTTATTGGAATCAACAATAAAATTAACATTTTTTTAATGAAAAGGGTTAATGGTTGGGAGAAAAGTGTCCTAATAAAAGATTAACCAGTTATCACAGATGGCCAAAAAAAGTGGCCAAGGATAAAGGATAAAGATAAAATTATCAATGGGAATTTTTTTTTTTTGTCCTAAGAAAAAGAAAACAGTATGACTATTTGAAAACCTCAGGCTCCATCATAAATAATTGTTTCAATTTCTATTCTCCTCTCAAAAACAAAATACAAAAAATGCAAGCATTTTTTAATAGACCATCTGCCAAGTCAACAAATAAATATGCCTTTGATCTTCTTTATTTGCAACTGCTTATTCTAGTTAATTGCTCAGGAATAATGAAATGACCAAAAATCCCCCCGACAGGAAAGACAGGAAGGAAGGTAATGTTGAATAGTGGAATGAACATTAAATTTCTTGTCAGAAAATGTGGGTCCGAAATGTAGCTCTATTATAACTGTTTGATGGATCCCTTGAGGCAATAATTATGGTAGTGTATGAAAAAGGCTAAAACATAGATTGCGATAAGCAAATATAAAAGATAGAGTAGAGAAAACTAATAATTTGGGGAATTGTTACAATTGAGTGAAAGGTTTTATGTAAGAGGTAGTACTGAAACCTAATCTTAATTTATCTAGGGATTCCAGAAGGCAAAAGGTAAGAAAAACTGCAGTGCATTCTATGCATGAGGATCAACTTATACTAATTTTAATGAAAGAACAAGGGAATGTTATAAATGAGGAACAGAAGCAGATAGAGAGTTTATAAAATGAGCAATGGGATCTAACCTATTTATGATCTTAATTCACTTGCTGACATTCTGGAATTTAAAAAACTAAACCATTATATTATCTGCAAATACAGATAATGTCACATCTTTATTAAATATATTTTTATGGCTGGGCATGTTGGCACACGCATTTAATACCTGCTGATATAACTGATAGATCATTTGCATTTACAAATTCTGAGCAAGAGTGGAGCTAAAGCAAATTTGATATGCTTACTAAGTCTAGCACCAATAAGATAAGCCTCCAAAATAGAGACGACCACAGGCTGCTTAAGGAGAAGTACATAGGCTGGGGAAAATAGAATAGGAGAAAGTTTTTGTGCCAGTCTGGGTTAAAATTAGCCCTGTAAGTGGCTGCTCTCCTTCAATTTCAGCAATATTAGGAGAATGATTTGAAAAAGCACATAAACAAAAACTAATGTTTATGAATTTAATTTATTTCAATAGGACCATGGTTTCTATAATTATGTTAAATAATATCAGGAAGAAGGGATAACAACATTTTACCTATTTGGATTTTTTAAAACCATTTTACTGCAAATAATGCTAACTTTAGATTTTATATGTTAATTTAATCATATTGAAATTAAATATCTATCTATATATTTGGTAGAAGCTAAGTAAAAATTAAATGCTACATTCCATTAAAGTTTTTTTTTATGATCTATTAATTAAATCATGTGGTTGTACTTATTTTCACTTTTTAATATGGTTACTTACATAATTATATCCCTAGTGTATAACAGTCCTTGGATATGTAGTATAAATCTAAATTGCACATAGTAAATATGTCCATTTTTGTGTGAGCATGTATTTTTTATTTTTATGCAAAGATTTTATTTAACATTGCATCAATATTCATTAGTGATTTTGGCTTCTAATTTTCTTTCTTTCCTTTATCCTTTCTTGGTTTGGGTCTTAGAATTATATTTGTCTCTTTAAAAAGAATTTTGGAGAATTATTGTTTCTCAAATCATCAGAATAATTTTTGAATCTTAGATTAATTAATTTGTAAACATATTTATAAATACATGTATATCCTAGTGTCATCTTCATAGATGCCCCTTTGATACTTCCCTCATGGTTTTTCAATTTCAAATAAGCTCTTTAGGATCTTCATTTCTTTACTGTTAATTTTGAAATCATGTGATTTTGTGTATAAATATCCATATTCATTAGATTCTCACTTTTACTGAAAGTTAGTTAACAAACATTAAATGCTTAATACATGTTAGCCACTGGACAAAGCTCTGTGGTTTAAAAAGAAAACCATGAATATTTCCTTTCCTAAAAGAACTAATAATATTCTATTGGTACAAAATTGTTTATACTAGTTTTTGATACTTTTTTCTTTCATGCAAATTTACCTTATTGTTTCTTTATTTTGTAATTATACATATTGCAATTTATTTTGTGCTTTGGCTTCTTCCCCCTCATTTTTTAATAAAGTTTGCTAGGATTTAATGATTTAGTTAGTCTTTTCAAGGAACCAATTTTTTGTTTTGTTTATTATTTCTATAGTTCTTCCCCAACTCTCATTTTATCTACTCTAATTTTCAAGATTGCTTCTTTGGTGCTTATTTTGTTAATTTGTTTGATTTTCTTGAATTTTAATTTCACGCTCAGTTAAGCAATTCTTCTTTTTCTATTATGTTAATATATGTTTTCAAATATACAATTTTTCTTATTAGAAATGTTTAATTCCAACCAAAACATGTGGTTATATTGACTCATTGTTATTATTCTTAGCAAAGTGCCTAGAACATAGTAAACACTGATAAAATGTTTTATTATTCATTCATTCTCTTTCACATAATTGCTAATTATGCCTATTCTTCGTTTTGCTCATTCATTATTCAAGGTGTCATTTTATCAGTCTCTATTTAGATTTATATCTTGTATACATTTTGAATTTCAAGTACTATTTTTATTTCACCAAAATATATAAAGATTGTATTTAATCAAACTATATACTATTTGCAAAGTGCTTAGCAGAGTATCCAGCACATAGCAGATGTTTACTAAATGCTTGT
Source organism: Sarcophilus harrisii (assembly GCF_902635505.1). Taxonomy (NCBI): domain Eukaryota; kingdom Metazoa; phylum Chordata; class Mammalia; order Dasyuromorphia; family Dasyuridae; genus Sarcophilus; species Sarcophilus harrisii. The sequence goes on along the minus strand of NC_045426.1, from coordinate 36,778,653 downwards.
TTTATTCTCCATTTCCCCCTAATAATTCTAGTTTTTTTTTTTTTTTTTAATACTTATTGATAATTTTCCTATGGTGTAGGGCCTTGCTTTTTTTTTTTTTTTTTTTTTTTTTTTTTTTTGCAAAAATACCCTGTCAAATATGCATTTGTTATTGGTCATCTAAACAATAAAACTCATAGGGCTATATCATTACACTCAAAGAAACTTCTTGAAAAAATGGCATTGAATTATGTATAACAATTGGAATAAACATACTATTCTTTTTATTATAAAATTATGAAACTTTAGCATTATTTGAGTGACTGAATGAAAAATAATTAAATATTTCTGATCACTATTCTCTTGAGATAGAAATGTAAAAATGCAAGATATTCCTTAACCTTTATGAGCTTGCCTTTAAAATAAAAAAAAGACAGTAAAAATAACCAGATTTTTTTCTTTCTCTTCATTTCCATATCCTATTATCTTTCCCTTTTTCCCCTCTATAACACTATCTATATACAGGAATGATGATGGGGAAGGGAGTTAGAGGTGATTAGTACTGAAATCAAAGGGCCATTGATTGATTGTTGTTGTTGTTGTTTTGAAGAATGATAAATAATTTAAATACTCTTCTTAAAGAGAGTTGAAAATGAAGTTAAATCACATTATCATGGTATCACGATGCCTAGAAAGTAATTGTGTTGAGTGAAAGCCAGGCAAGATAATGTCCACCAATCAGAACTCAGGGTCCAAGACTGGCTGGAGGTAGGAACTGGAGAACAAGAAATACAGAATCCAGATGTTTGGGAAGTGGTATATTGAGCTTGAATTCAGATACAATAATATATTCAGATAATCATTATTTGGAATACACTCTCTTCTCTCTCTTCATGCTCTTTTTGGCACTTACTCATCCCTGGATTTTCTTCGATATGTCAACACTTCTCACTCTCCTTTGTTTGATTGTTTATCCAGATATTCATATAAATTGTAAATCTTTTCTAGGTCTGTCATGGACCCTCTTCTCTTTTCTTCTATCTCTATTTTATTTCACTTGGTTACCTCATCAGTTTCCATAGATTCAATTATCATTTTCACTCTGATAAATCTTATCCAGCCCTAATCTTTTTCCTGACCTCAAGTCTTGCATCTCCAGGTCCTTGCTAGACATTTTAAAGTAGATGTTCCATACATAGTTTGAATTCTGTATTTTCAAATACTTCCCTCTTTCCAATTTTCTTATTACTGGACCAGCAACCTCTTAGTTACCCAAACTTTCAAACTTTATATCATCCTTGATTCTTTTCTTTTATTCCCAATATCCAATTGTTTGCAAATCCTATTGATTATGCATTTGTAATATCTCTTTACATGACCCTCTCCCATCTAACACTGCCATGATCCTGATGCAGCCCCTAATCACTTCATGCTTGAAGTTTTTGCAATAGCTTTCTGGTAGCCATCTCTTTCTCAAAATTTTAATTATTCTAATTAAATTTCCATTCAGCTGTCATAGTGAGCTTCATAAAGTACAGATCTGACCAAGTCATTCCCCTATTCAATTATCTTCAGTGGTTCCCTATTATCTCCATGATCAATTATAAAGGTTTATTTTGTGTTAAAAGCTTTCATAACCTATCCCTGTATTACTTTTAAATTCATTTTATATCTTGCCACAATGTACTCTGAAATCTAGTGATACTGACTTCTTTGTTCTTCTTCATACAAAGCATTCAATCTCCTTACTCAGGACATTTTCTCTTATTGGCCCCTATGTCTTGAATTCTCTTCCTTCTCAACTCTATATCCTATTGCCCCTGACTTCCTTCAAAACCACCTTCTATAGGAAGCCTTTTCCAATCCTGCTCAATTTCTAGTGCCTTTCTTTCATTTATAATCTGTCCTATCTATAATTTGTTTGTATATGGTCTTCATGTTGTCTCCCCCATTAAATCTCTCTTAGAAAAGGAACTTTGTTTTAGTTTGGTTTTGACCTTTCTTTTTAGCCTTACAGCTTAAAGTAGTACCTAGCATATCATAATAAATGCTTGTGGATTTGACTGACTCACAAGGATCTCCCAGAATGTATGGGAGCAAAATGAAGATGATCCCTTATGTTACTATGATATGATAAAGTACCAGAAATTTTGGCCATCATAAAAAAGGCATGAGAAAGTAATTAAAGTCACAAGTACTATCAAAGAGATGACATTATCCTTATTTTCAAATCACATCATGGGTATATTTTAAAAATTCCAGAGAAACTAATTGATCACCTTGACATCCTTTATTTATATTTTTGCATCTCCAGTGCTTAGCATAATGGTTGGCACATAGTTAAATCTTAATTAGTCCTTTTTCAAAAAAATCATACATTTATTAACCACTTATTACATTCCACTCTCTTTAATATACTTCATGGCCCAGGAAAACAAACCTATTCTTTGTTCTTACAAATAACATTCACTTCCTGTCTTTATTTTCTATTCTCTTCTATCACATATCAAAAGTTTCCTGTGAGTATTTTGATACACATGAGATCTTCTTTTCTGTTTTTTACCTCTTGTGTATATGCCTAGCAGGGAGATTTCTGTGTAAAAGATATAAGCAGTTTATCCCATGTTCAATCATAATCACAAATCATTTTCTAGAATGGCTGAATCAAGTTACAATTCCATTAACTATACATTAGTGTGCTTATTTTTCCATAACTGTGCCACCAATTATTATTTTCATCTTTTTTGAAATTTGCAATTTGCCAAGGGTAGAGGGTTTTTTATATATATATATATATATATATATATATATATATATATATAGTTATATAGTTATATAGTTATATAGTTATATATAGTTATTTTAATATAGAGTTCTCTAACTAGAAATATGGAAGATTTTTTAATCTGATTTTTAATTGTGATTCTTTTTAAGAACTATTTACTAATAACTATTGGAAACTTCTCTACTGGGTGAATGGCCGTTGGTCTTACATATTTGTATTAAATCAGTCATTTGTTCAAAATTTTTAATATAAACCTTTCCCCTTCCTTTGGTTACTTTCCTTTTTTTATCTCAACTGTATTGATTTTATTCATAGAAATACCTTTTATTTTTATGGAACTGAAATTTGTCTATTTGATTATTTCTTTGCTCTATGGATCTAAACATCCTCTTATATCTTCAGATTCCTGAAGTTATCAAATTCTTGCTAAATCTTCCTCCTAACAGATCAAATATTCCTTCTTTCTTTGATCAGTCCATTTGATAAAGCATTGATGTCCTTCACCATTTTAGTCAAAGTCCTTTTGATAGTCCCCAGTTTATTATTCCTTTATGAATTATAGTATTCCAAACTGAATACAATACTTGGAGTCTGAATACAGCAGAATATTCTTAGTTCCATCAAATGATAATTATGTCAAACAGATTTTATCTATGTATATATATGTATATATGTGTATGTATATACATACACATATATACATATACATTTTGAGTTCTTTAAAAATAGCTAATCTTTTAACATTGTACCCTTAAGAAATACTGGAAACCAAATTTACTATTTACTCTAAAAGAGCAACTTTATCTCTTCACTACAGTAATACTAAAATGGGAACTGTCTTTCAGAGAATGTCAGATAGGAATTAATATTAGGCAATAAAGAATGAAGTTTTGCATGAGAACACACATTAATCTGACAGCTTTATGTCTCAAATACATAACAATATAATATTGTTATATTGGGAAACAAAATGAATTTGTAAACAGCAACTTCTCAGGAAAAATATCCAGTGTATTGTTTTTATGATAATATTACATTCTCTATTTGAATCTGTAAGATATTATTTCTTGTGTGTGTGCATGCATGTGCATGCATGTGTGTACATGCACATACAAAATGAAAATATGTAGTTCTAATTTTTGGCATATAATATAGTTCTAATTGTGCATATAATACATTGGCAGAAAGAAATTCTATACAATGACTTCATTATGCTCCCATCCTGTAGGGCTATTTCATGCATATGGAGTGGAAAGACTCACAACTGTTGGTATAAAAAGTCTCCCTACTAATAATGTGGGTATGAATACATCTTTTACATATATGAAATTAAAATTATGTTGCATCTCAGAAATAAGTACTGTATACTCCCAAATTGCAGGCATGTTTATATATATACATATGTGGGCATTTTTTTATGGGCATATATACATTTATATACACATATACATATACACATGTATGTGTCTATATAAATACAAATACATACATACTTATATGTATATCTCTAAACAGAGAAAATATTTGTGTGTATATGTGTATATTATATATAGTTATATACATACATATAAGTATATAGATAGATAGATACATAGGTATAGTTATATGCCATCTATTATATATAGTTATAAATGTATATAATTGTAGTTCTCTCTATATGTGTGTATATAATTGCATATATGCTGATATATATACACATATATACATACACACACACACATATATATAGCCATGTGCAGAAAATATTTAGATTCAATTCAACAAGCATTTGTTATTCATGTATTATGTGTCAGGCCCTGTAAGATCAACTATTGAAAGGTAAATATGACTGACTCTTTAGCATTCTTCTTCTAAAATCAATTTCTCTTTATTTGAATAATTGTATATAGTAATTTCAAAAATATTTTTAATATTATTTATTTTGTTCTAGATGTATGGGTTCATCTTCATGGAGATTCCTTCTAGTAGATACCTATTAGAAACTCATAAATTGTTCATTACTCATCAGTTTGGTTCTGGAATGACTTTCCACAGTCATTAAACAGGCTGTTTAAAAGGCAGCTCTTGAATCCAGATCTTGCTCAATCTAAGTCCAAATCTGTCTTCTATGCCATACAGTCTCTCATTCTAGAAATAGATTGCTAAAGAAAACATACTTGACACTTATTCATAATAGCCAGAATTGAGCTTACTATTTTTCCAGTTTCTTATTTTAGAAAAAGAAATCTACAAATGAAATGCATCTTTCTTTAAGACAGAATATCAGACATACTGTATGGAGATATTTCCTCTGAAATTTCTGGATGATTCAGCACTATTTTTGTTGAGAGTATCATAGCTTAATTGCGCTATCTCTGACACAGCGAGGCAGTATAACATCAGCATGACTTGATGGATAAAGAGCTATACTTGGCATTAGGAGGATGGGTTCAAGCCCTACCTATGACATTCACTGTTTGTGACACCCTGGGCAAGTTACTTAGACTCTTGGTGCTGAAATAGAATCATAAATTGCAGAAAGAGGCATTAGCTTGTGTTGTAGAAAGTAATTTTTTTTTAACATGGAAATTCCTTCTATGAATGAATTGGAAGTCTAAGGTCCTTTTCTTCTCTAAACAATGAGTATATTATTCATATGCCCAGTGTGAAAAATATATTCTGCATGTAGAAAATACTGTTTTATCTGCAATTGTAATAGAATAAACTTTGTTGAGTGGGCATAGAGACTGAATCCTTCATACAAATATGCAGGTAGAAAAAACAAAGTCTTAACCATGGAGTATTAGAGATCATGAGAGCAGTTGAAATTAAATTTAAATTGAAAGGTCTAGACTTCGAATCTTGAATTTGTCATGATACTTCCTACACATGAGATAGTGGGTAAAACATTTAACTTTTGTGACAGTCCTCAGTTAGGCCAGATCAGGGCTTCTTAAACTTTTCCCACTTACAATACTTTTTCGCTTAAGAGATTTTTATGAGGTATATAGGCATACAAAAAGGTATAAAAATTAAACATTATCACAACCTCCACATTCAATTATGATGCTTCATATGGGATTATGACCTACATTTTAAGAAACTGGAGCTAGATGAGCATGCATTTTGGGGGCTTGAAGGATAATAGGTCATCTTGTTTGCCCCCTTATTTTTGGTAAGGAGATACTCCATTTTAATTATGTCCATGATCACAGAGTAAAACATGGCAGAATTAAAACTACAATTGAGATAATCTGCCTTGCCATTGATAGGCCTTTCAATCAAGGAAATCTATTACATAAAGAAAATGTATATATAAATACAGGGAGTCATGGTAAAGTAATAATCTAGAAGACCTTATGTTGTTTTGGGAAAAGTTCTCTATTTAGAATTAAAGGAGTTGACTTCAACTCTCATCTATGATATTATCTATGTAAAGGTAGGCAAGGAATTTAATCTCTCAATTTTCTTATCTATCAAGTGATACAAAGAAAATAGCAGGAATGAGATAATATTTATAAAGTGTTTAGCACAATACATAGCACATAGTAGGCACTATACAAATGCTAACTACTACTTTTTATTATCATCATCATCACTATTTATTTGTTGGTTGGTTAGTTTGTTATGTGAGAAGGTGATTAGATTAGATTCTGAGGTATCTTCTATTCATGGAGCTAAAATCTCTGATTAGCTCAATTTATTTTGTATAAATTTTCTTAGAGGCCTGGACCAGTTTTCTTAACACCTCAAAGCCCCCAGATATCTGGTCCATCTCACTTTCCCTATGGAAATGGGTTCTTAAAAGACATACTTAGAAATATCATTTTATTCTAAGAATGAGTCTAATTAACTTTTAAAAACATAAAATCATTTTATATTTCCCACATGACTGAATAAGGCTCCTAAAAGTCATCTTTGACCCTATAAAAAGATAGACCCATAAACCAACTTAATTTGGGACTTGAAAGAAACTCCTGAAGAGTAAAGGGATCTTACATTTACTCAAGTGTCCCTTTTGATTCTCTTCAGATGGAAAGACTTGACACCATTTTCTTCAAAATAAAAAAAAATTTTCTTATACTTGCTCTAGTTTCACAGGTTTTTTTCCATAAATTCATATTCATCAGGATCAAATCAGCACACCTGCAAAATTTAATTATCAAGTTGAGTTCCCTATGTCAGAGGTACTGTTGAATACATATGACTTTGAATAAATCTGTTTTAGAAAAATCAGATGAATGCTTGAATTTATGTAGCTTTAGACTGGTGCATGCTTGGAGATCTGCTTCCATGCTTATTGTTGATAATAAATAAGTTTAGTATGCAATTCTACTGAAAAAATACAACTCAAACACATAGTTCCTTTTTGTTATTGTTGTTGTTTGTTTATTTGTTTGTTAGTTAAAGGACTCTTATCAAAGCTAAAACAAGGACAAGCTAATCAAGATTTGTACCACAGAAATTGAAATTTAGAGATGGTTAATAGTTATTTGTAGCTCTTTAATAATATGGTACCAAAGGGGAAAAAATATGGTTGAAATAAAAAGATATCCTCAGCCTGAATGTTCAGATAAAATGTCACTCATAATAACATTCAAAATTAATAATCTCTGAATGAGTAGATATGGAATACCTTAATACACCTTCCAAGAACAATTATTTTAGTGTTTATCGTAAGGAATATTTGATACCTTCTGAAATATTTTCTTTTCTGATTAGGACAGTTTATCCTATAGTATTGTATTCACCCATCATTGGTAAAACTATATTTAGATATCATCCATGTCAAGAGTGTTAGTAATATATGGATAGCCTAGATACTTTATTTGCTAATTTTATTTTGCCACCTAATAAAAGGGAAGAGAACATTTTTCCCCAACAGTTTTCCTTAATGGCTTTTATAAAGTATCATTAAAAATCTAGAGCCCTTTCTCAGGTATCAAAAGACCAATTACTGCCAGTTCTCATCCTTATGGCACTAAAATCTGAGAAGTGTTATCTGCCAATAAATGATTTCTGCAATGCACTTTGACATTTTCTCTCAAACATTTTAAGCTTTGTTAGGAATGTTGCATACCAAACTGGTAATGCTTTGCAGGGTTTGTTGTTCTCAAATGTTGCCTATTATGAAAAAGGTTAATGATCACGAAAACATGCTGAAATGGTGTGATATTCTGCAGTAGCTCATCTCTCTCCTTTCACTAAGGGCTTTCAACATAATATAAACAAGATTGCTAGTTTTTTCTACCATTTAATGATAAGTAACTAGTGTGCTTTATAAAATATCAGTGCATCTAATACAGAAAACTGTCTTTGGAGTACTTTTGATCCATGATGTTAGCTATTAGAATCAGCAAAATTGTTTCTCATCATTTCCTGGTGGTCAGGAGTATGCCTTATTCACCATTATACATCCTACAACATATTTTGCATAGTGTATGTACAAATATTCTGCAGATCGGAAATTTCATCAATGGAAATGTACCTATTCCTTTGTGTGATGTCCCCTCAATCTGGAAAACTCACATGAAATTGTTCAGACCTCCATTTGTATCAGAGAAAAAAGGCTGAATTTTTATGTACTAAAAGAGAAAATATCTATTATACAATACCATACATATATTTTATGCATTTCTGAGTTTCCCAACTTTTTCTCTGGTGTCCTTACCTTCTGCATGTGTTCTACTGCTCCCAAAAACTTTCAAAAAACTCTTCATTCAATTTCTTATGTTGACCTATGATATACTAAAACCAAGATGAGGAAGGATAAAATAATAGATTTGCAGTTTATGTGCAATCATTTTTTTAAAATTGTAACACATTATGGAAATGTTTATTTTATTCAAAAATTCTTTTCAATATATGGGTAGCTACCTTCATATATTTACCCATCATGAGCAACTTGGGCATATATTTGTGTGTGTGTGTTTGTGTATTTGTGTGTGTGTGTGAATATGACACTGACAATATGAACTGAACTCTGCTAACAAATAACTTTAAAATAACACCTTAAATAAAATTCTGGAATGTCAGTGTCAACAAAAGTTTGGGATGAAACTTTTTTCGAACCTAAGACAACTTAAGAGGTCTACAAGAAAAATTTTTACACCAAGATGTTGGTCATCCCAAAGGGCAGCTCAGGACATTGTGATACAATCATCAGGCTTTGGAAGTAGATGCAACTGCAGCAACAGCTTTGGAAGTTATCAGCCCACAGATGGTTAAGGAGTTTGGAGAGAAAGATATTGCAAGGTTTCTTTGTAGGCTTTTGATTCAGTAACCTATTGCATTTCCTATAGGCAGTTCTGGGTTGGAGTTCTAGTGCAAAGAGGAGGACTGTAACTTTTGGCTATGGAGAACAAGATCACTTCCCAGGTAGAGACCAGAGTAAAGGTTAGGAGAGTAGGAATCACAACTCTCTTTAGATCATACCATTCTGGAAACTTATAGAACTCCCTAACTACGTCTGAAAACAGAAACATAAAAACATAATTGGGGATAGTGTCCCCTCAACACCTGGAGCAGAGCCCACTTTTAACACAAAGTTAAAAGTCAAGAAATAGGCTGGGAAAATAAGCAAATTACAACAACAAAATGGGTGTGACTATTTTGGTGACAGAGAAAACCATGACACAAACTTAGAACAAGCAATGATGTCAAAAGAACTACAAGCAAAGCCTTAAAAATATGAACTGGTTGAAAGATGAATAAGTATTTTTGGGAAAGACCAAAAAAGATTTTAAGAACCAAATAAGAAAGATGGAGGAAAAAATGATAAGAGATATGAAATGAAGGAAAACATGAAAAGAGAATCAGCATCTTTGTGAAAGATGTACAACAAATACTGAAAAAAACAATTCTTTAAAAAACAGAATGGGCCAAATGATAAAAGAGGCATAGAATATATTGAAGAGATTTCCTTAAAAATCAGAAGTAGTGAAATAGGAAAAAAGCCACAAAACTCACTAAGGAAAATAATTCCTTAAAAATTATAATTGAGCAAGTACAAGTTTATGACTCCATGAGACATCAAGAAATTATTAAACAAAGTCAAAAGAATGAATAAAAGAGAAAATTACAAGAAAGGGGGAAAAAGTGATAATAGTATGGTTCCATCTGCATTCAGATTTCAAAGTTCTTTGTATGGCTATGGATAGCATTTTTCATCATCAATCTTTTGGAATTGTCTTAGATTATTATATTGCTGAGAAGAGCAAAATCTATCAAAGTTGATCATTGCACACTGCTGTTGTTGCTGTACACAATGTTTTCCTGATTCTGTTCATTTCATTCAGCATCAGTTAAGGTAAATCTTTACAGTTTTTTTCTGAAATCTGCCCACTCACTCATCTTTTCTTTTAGAACAATAGTATTCCATTACATTAATATACCATAACTTATTCAACCATTTTACAATTGATGGCCCTCCCCTCAATTTCCAATTATTTGCTATCCCCAAGAGAGCTAGTATAAATGTTTGTTTGTTTGTTTTTTGGTACATTAGGTTCTTTTCCCTTTTTACGATCTGTTTGGGATACAGACCTAGTATTGATATTGCTGACTCTAAGGGTATGTACAGTTTTGTAGACTTTTGAGCATAGTTCCAAATTGCTCCCCAGAATAACTGGAACAATTCACAACTCCACCAACACTGCATTCGGATTCCAGTTTTCCACATCCTCTAACATTTATCATTATTCTTTTCTGTCATATTAGCCAATTTGATAAATGTGAAGTAGAACCTTAGAGTTGTTTTAATTTTAATTTTTCCAATAAATAGTGATTTCAAATACTTTTTCATAAGATTGGTGGAATTGTAAACTGATCCCACCATTTTGGAGAAAAATATGGAATTATACCCAAAGAGTATTAAACTACCTATTGCCAATGATCCAACAATACCATTACTTGATCTATTTTCAAGGATGAATAGAGAAAAAGGAAAAGAACACATATGTTCTAAGATATTTACAGCACTTCTTTTTGGTGTGGCAAAGAGCTGGAAATTGTGGAGATGTCAGTCAATTGGAGAATGGCTGAACAAGTTGTGGTCTATGATTGTGATGGAATAATACCGGGCTATAAAAATGATAAAAATTAATTAAAAAAAACATGAAAAAACTTTTAGAAAATAATGAAAAGCAAAATTAGCAGAACTAAGAGACTATTGCATACAGTAACAGCAATATTGTTTTAAGAATGAGTTTGAGGGGCAGCTAGGTGGCACAGAGGACAGAGCACCAGCCCTGAAGTCAGGAGAACCTGAGTTCAAAAATGACCTCAGACATTGAATACTTCCTAGCTGTGTGACTCTGGGCAAGTCACTAACCCCAATTGCATCAGCAAAAAAGAAAAGAATGACTTTGAAATAATAAATTATTTTGATTATTAATCAAATATCCAAGTTAACTTTAAAGGTCACATGAAGATAGATACTACCTGCATCCAAAGAAAGAAATGATAAATAGAAACATGTATAGAATACTTTTACATACACACATATCCTATTTGTCTAATGATAGCTATCTCTAGGATGGGGAAGGAAGAAGAAAGATAAATATGAAATTTACATGAGATTTTTGTGGGATATTTGAGAGAAATGGCAAGTTATGCATAATAGAGTTGCAGTTTATGTGCAATCACTTTTTTTAAAATTGTGCAAAAGTTTATTTCGTTTCATAAATTAAAAGTAAAAGAAAGAAAACAAGAGGATAGCTACATAATACATGTAACTACACATGTGTAATATATATGCATATATGCAGCATAAATACAAATAAATACAAAATAATTTATTATTTAAGAAAAAGAATTGAAAATATCTAAGATTTTAAAGATATGGAGATAGAGGAAGATTACATCCCAGAAATGGTGGTATTGAATGTCAAGTATGAGAAAAACAAAAAGGATGATTTGGCTGTATCATAAAGAGAATGTGAAATTAGATAAATAAGTTAGAATCATGTCAGGAAAAGATTTGAAGACCAAAAAAATCAGTTTATGTCTTATTCTAGAAGTAAAAGAGAGCCACTAGAGTTCATTGAGAGGAGTGACATGATAAGATCCAATTTTTACGAAAATCACTTTGATACCTTTGCAGAAATTGGATTAAAGTAGTAGAGATATGTGAAGTTTTGAAAATCTGGAGTTTTGGAAATAAAAGCATCTTTTTCTATTTTAAGTTAGGGGTTAAGTTTTCTATTTTAAGTTAACCCTACAGTTGAGTAGATTTAACTACACAGCTACGTAATGGGAAATGACAGGATGGGGTAGATATATTTAGATACCAGTTGATATGAAAATATTTCTGAGGGTTTTAGTGGAGTACAAATGCATATCAACTGATCACCAGTGTAATATAGGTATAAAAGCCAGTATTATCATAGCCTACATTCACTGGGTAATAATATCTAAATGAAGGACATTAAAATCCATTATATTCTACCCTAGTGAACCCAAATTCATAATATTCTGTTTAGTCCTGGCTGCCATGCTTGGAAATAGTTGTACCAAAGTTGTAAATCTGACCAAAAAAGTCACCAAGTTGGTGAACAGATTCTGTGTCATTCAAACATTAGTTGAAAGAACTGGATATTTAACTTGGGGGAAAAGTAAGTTTGGAAATGGCTTTATAATTTTCTTCAATTATTTGAAAACTTGTAATATGAAATATGGATTAAATTTGTTTAGTCTCATCCATGATTCAGGTAAGAATATAATCTGCAATAAGAAAAGTTATTTTGAGTCAATTTCATAAAAAGATACAACACCTGGAGGTCCAAAAGTTGGACGCATTATTATGATTATATAGGGTATTCTCCATATTATGGGTCTTCCACAGAAAATGGATGGTGCTATGTTGTAGTTGTAGAAGGGATTTCTGTCTAGTTATGAACTGGACTAGGTGGCTTATAAATTTCTTTCCCACTTTATGAGCCTACAATTTTGAGTCTTCAATTGACTGATCAACAAACATTTATTAAGCATCTATTCACTGGAAACAAACAAAAAAAAGATAACAATGAAATAATACTTATCCTTAGGAAGCTTACATTTTTTGGCGAGAAACAACACGTGTACATAAGTCAGTTCAAAATGCATACAAAGTAATTATAAATTCTCTCTATATATTTATCTATCAACAGGTGAATAATCATAGTTCTACAAAGCAATTTTATCATAGGATTTCAAAAAGTCTGTAGTCAGTTCCTGAAAATTTAACTAGTTTAGCTCTATACACTTATCAAAATGTCAAAAACTGTAACTTGGAAAAAAACATTTTTGTATGTCTATCTACTGAAAGAAGCTTCTACAATCTTTCTGTCTTTATCGGTGATTATCCCTAGGATCATCACTTTGAAAAGTATGATAACAGTGCTTTACTTCACTCTCACCTTAGCATTCTTCAGGCTCTACCTCCTTGTCTCCTTCCACATTACCCCTCCCCAGTAGCTATTCTTAATCTCCCATGCATTTCTAAGTCCCCTATAAGTATAGTCTTGTCCTCATTATAATGGAAATTGTTTGAAATTAGGGACCATTTTGTTTGACAATATTTGTATTTCCCAGTGCTTAATATAGCATCTTGATTATAGTAGATACTTAATAATTGCTTGATATATATTTTTCTACTTAGAAAAATTAAAATAAGCTATTTAGTGTCAAACTTTGAATTTTTCAGAGTTAATGATTATACATTGTTCACCACTACAGAAGAGTTATATTGCTAGAATGGACCTTAAAGGTCATCTAAGTTGAACTCTTCATTGTACTTTTGAAGTAAGCAGGATCACAGAGAGGCTGTGAGGAGTTGCCTCTCACGCAATGGAATTAGAACAGAAATCTTGATACTCATTTCTTTTGTCTACACTATTCCTACGCAAAGAACTTCAAGTTTAAGATAACTGAGAGTTTTCTTTCAGGATGTTTATTTTTCATTATCTTTTTTGAATTTCTCAACTATTTCTGACTAATGGCAGAATCACTGAAGCTAAAATTGAGAAGCAAACTAGTTAATAAAAATTGACCAAACAGCTACAATAATAGCTTCATATAGTAGAGAGATATTCATTTTTGGCACCTTGGAGATAGCTGAAGTTTTGTCTCTAATTCATACTGATTGTGTGACCATAATCAAGTCTCTTATCCCCAGAGGATTCTAAGCAGCTTAAGATTCTAATGGGCAGAAAAAGATGCTTCCCTTCTATTGAACAGAGAGAAGGAGAAAGTTCCCTCACTAGAGAAATGCCTGACAATGAATTCATAGCCTCAATATCTATTCTTATGTTTCAATCACTTTGAGCAATAAACTGATCAATTAATTAATCAATAGTAATTTATCAAGTGCCTATATTCACAATACTGAATAAAGAGGAAAAAAAGAAATAGCCCCTGATGTCAGCGATCTTTGTCCACCAAATATCCCTTTCTATAAAAGAAAGCATATAACTGCTTAAAAGGGAGAAAAAAATGGAAAAAAAAACCACCGGCATCCAAATTCATGAGTAAGTAGAAGGTTTTTCTTCTACATCCTTTTGATTGCTTGATTTCAGATCAGACTGCAACGAAGTCAGATACTAGCACTTGATTGACTTGATGTGTAAGAAAAAAAAAAAGCTAAAATCCCAAGTGAAAAATTTCCATTTCTTGCTTTTGGGTTTTTATCCAAGAATATTAAAGAAAAGAGTAATCACGACAGTGAAGGAGTTGCCTACATAATTTATGAAACTCTTTTCTGTACAAATGTCCTGGAAGCATGAAGTAAAATTGTACAATTACAATGTATGTTTTCAAGTCTAAATTTTTGGGGGAAGAAGGAGACATGTTTAACATTAAAAGGAGAGAAGAGTGACCCTTATTAAATTATCATGGCAGGCACTTATCACTTCCTTTATCTGTAATAATTTGAATTCTATATTAAATGCTGCAGATTTTTAATTAAGCTAAAGTAGTTTAATGTATCCAAGTAGAATTTAATGGGATAATCAACACGAACTCTATATCATGGCTTCTGAGAGCCAATGATGCCCACCAGCATTAAAATTAGAAATGGAACTGCAGAGGGAAGTAATGCATTTATTCAAGATTAGCTTAGACTATTTCATCATCAGGCTAAGAATGAAACTTTGGTTTTTGAATCACCCCTATTGATGGCTTCCTTTGAAGATCAAAACTCTAGAACTGGGAGGAACCACCCAATCTAATTCCTTTTTGTTACTAGGTAAATAAATTGAAACACACGGGGAAGGAGGAGCAACTCATCTGAGATCCTCCAAATAATTGGTAGGAGAGTTGGGAATCAAATCCAAATTCTGTGATTCAAAATTCAGCACTTTTTTCAATGCATCCTGCATGAGTTCTTGGTTAAGGGCCTGCATTAAATCCCTGAATTACCATAATGTAAATTTGACCCACACCCATGTCCTGAATTATTTGTGCTTGGACTTGCTGCTACATGGTGAACGACAGTGACTTTTTATGGCAATGGTGAACAAACAGGCTTGTTTTGGGATGGAGGGAGCAGAAACTAAGAAAAGAAGGATTATGACCCATGTTCCATGCATTGTTCATTATATTCTTATACATTGTGGACTTACATATCAATACATTGTGTCTGTCTCTTTACATACACATTTATTCTTCATATTTACCTTGGATTGCAACAAATGACCATAACTTTAAATACTTGTAACTACTTCAGGGAATGCAATATGGACCCTACATATAATGTCCTAAACATATTCATATTCATAATCTGTCTGTACATATAGAAGAAACATATTTATGCATGTAAATATACACATACACAGAAATACACATGTATAGACACAACATATACATGTGTGAAATATATATATATTCAGACACATACATAACTTGGTGGCACAGTAAATGGAATACTTGGCTTAAAAATCAGGAAATCATGAGTTCACATCTAGTTTTGGACATTTATTAGCAGTAAGATCCTGAGCAAATCATGTAACCTCTATTCTCCTTGATTTCTTCAATTATAAAATGGAAATAATAATATAAACTATCTCCCAGACTGTGAAGGAAATGTTAGATAATATTTATAAAGCAGTTAGCATAGTCCCTGACTCATAGTAGCTGCTATATAAATCCTATTGTTATTATGTATATGTACCATATATATGTATATACAAACATATATCATTCAATTTACAATTGTGTTATCTATACATAGTATAACTAACAGTATATTTATATATATAGATATAAAACAGTATATTTATATATATAGATATATATATATTTATATATATAGATATATATATATAGATAGATCTATATATATATAGATATCTATCTATCTATCTATATAGATATCTATATAGATAGATATCTATATAGATAGATAGATATAGATTTACATATGTAGATGTCTTTTTACATATGTACATTCATATCCACCTAATTAATAATACAAAATGTTAACAGACATATACTTGCACATATGCTATTAACCACATATGTATGACATGCATATGCATGTCTGTTTACATAATTAATATTTATACCAGCATATGATTATGAAAATTTATAATCCCCAAACATATGTATACAAGTATATATGTACACACATGTTCATTTAGTGTTTATATACATGTATATGCTATTATTTTTATTCATGGTTTCTTCTTTTTGCATTAATATATAATTTATGAGTGATTTTATCAGGAGTGCTCCCTTCACCTAATAATATTGAAACCCTCTGATGACTTCATAATTGGTCTTAAAGCATTACTGAGGCTAAAACCTTCATAGGGTCACAGTCAATCTGAGAATATACTCTGACTTAGCAAAGCTGTTCTATGAATCATATGAAGTTCATCATGAAGTTGGTATTTGAATCATTTATAATTTCTATCTTCATCCATTTAATACCCCTTTCAAGCATTAGAGTGACAAGTATGAACACACTTTTAATC
This sequence comes from Sarcophilus harrisii, assembly GCF_902635505.1. NCBI lineage: Eukaryota > Metazoa > Chordata > Mammalia > Dasyuromorphia > Dasyuridae > Sarcophilus > Sarcophilus harrisii. Next base: position 36,761,958 of record NC_045426.1, on the reverse strand, counting down.
AACTTTAATCTATCAATTAATGTCCTTGATTCTAACCTATACCTCTCCTTTCAAGAAATTGCTTTCTTTTGAATCTTGCAACCCTTCTCTTCATTAGCTCCTCACTTTATTAGATGTATGCTCAAATTAAGAAAAAACGTAAGAACAAAAAAAATTTAAAATGTTCCTTTGTTTTTCTACCCTATGAACTTTCTCTCTTCTCTTTCAATACCAAACTTTTTGAAAAAGTAGTCAAAACCTGATATCTACATTTCTTTATTCATCATTCGTCCCTCACCATCTTCACCATCACTCATTCTTCATTAACCACTTCCTTCTTAATAGAATATCTTCTCCAAGACAAAGCATTCTCTTGAACTTGATCTATAGGCAAGTAGCCATGTTAGAAACTGTGGAATAAGAGTATATAGGAATTATAGACTCAGTGCCCAGAATTCTCAGCTACACCAACACAGTAACAAGATTTCTCACAGACAATCTTGAAATCAATCTTTGGTCTAGACCAGCAGTATAGGAGTCTCTTAAAGGTTTGAAAGCAAGAACTTCACAAGATCCCAGAGCCACGAGCATTAAATCAGCTTGAAGAAATCAGGAATTAGTCCCCGCCTAGGATAGTAGTACAAGGACTGTGGACTCAAAGAGGCCTCCGCCTTAGACTCAAAACACTTACAAATGAAATCTGTACAAATAAATATGGGGTGAATAGGGCAAGAGCTACTTTCTTGAACCTCAATTTCTTTACAACTGGTCAAAGAAGGGTAGAACACCCACACCCACATAAAGATTTTTGTTGTAGAAACACATTAAATTCAACAAGAAAACAGGAGGGAATGGAGAAAGATAAAGGAGGAGGTTAGATCTGGGGGGGGGGTGTGGATTTGTGACAAACAAAAAATCCCCTAAATTCAGATAGTAAAGAGGTGTTTAAAGTAAAAGAAAATATGAGAACCTCTGATTGGCATCTGAGTGAGAGGAAGAAAAGAAGGGGAAAAGAGAGAATATTTTAAATCAAGCATAGAGGATTGGTCAGAAGCATACTCCTATCCCATGTCTCTATTCTTCTGTGTCAAAAGAAGGGGTGATAAAACAGGAAAAAGAAATGAAAACAAAGTGGATCAAATGAGGAATGACTGAACAAATTATTATATAAGAAGGTAAAATAATACTATAGTACTATAACAAATGAGAGGAATGGATTCAGAAAAAAACACTGAAAAAGATTTGTATGATTTGAAACTGAGTGAAGTGAATTCAACTAAGAGAACAATTTCTATTATGACATCAATATTTTAAAAATTAACAATTTTGGAAGACTTAATAACTCTAATCTACTATGATTCCAAAGAACTGATGATGAATATGCCATATTCTATATGACAGAGAAGTGGTATAGTGAAAAAAAATGAAAGGCACACTTTGGATATTATCAATATGGGTATTTAATTTCTTGATTCTGCTTTTTTGCTATGGGTGTTCTGTAGTTCCTTCACCCCCTTCTGACCTGGAAGGTAGGAAAAAAAAATCTTGAAAACTGAAAAAAAAAGTTAACTTAAAATTTTACTTAGTTCCACAGTTTCAACTATTACCTTTATGCAAATATTTCCAGAAGCTTTATCTGCAAACTCTTTGAAGCTTCAGATGCCTGTTTTCAATTATCTGCACATTCACTCCATTTGGATATCCCCTTGACACCTGAGATGTTAAATGTGGAAAGTGAGACAGGGGAAGTAGTGATAACTCCAAAGAAAGGCATGTCTAATGTAGCAATTGGCAGTACCACTGACAGAAATAGCAAAGTCAGATGAAACAATTTTAGGGTGGCCCTTATTAGCTTTCCTCTCCCCTAACCTCTTTCATTTGGTTCTCTGTTTCTGTCCATGGTACTGACAATTACTCATGTAGTCATGTTTGAAAATGTGAAGTTATCATTGGCACTTTTCTCTGCCTCTCCACCTTTAAGAAGTTAATAAGCACTGTCAAATTTTTCTCCACAAACTCACTCCCTTCCACTTCTTCCTTTGTCTGCCCCAATGTCACCACCCTACTGCAGCCTCATTATCGCCCACCTAGACCAATAAAAAGCCCCCTAACAATGGTTCCTGTATCCTATATCTTCTCTCTTAAATCACTCCTTCACATTGTTGTCAACTTAACTTTCTCATGCACACACCAAATGCCACTCTTGTGCTTCTAACCGTTCACAATTTTCTTATTCTCTAATGAACATGGACTCATAATTCTGACACTCAAAATCCTTTGTGATCTCGGGTCACTCAGCTGTTCCAAATTTACCTTTATTTATTCCCAATACTAAATTTCATCCAATTTGAAGACTTACCATTCCTCATACATACAATGAACTTTCTCACTCCCACTTCTTTGTTTAATATCTCCCCTTTAGCACTTTATGACTCTTTGACTGGTGTTCTAGCTATTTATGTTCCCTATGTTCCCTAAGGTCATTAATCTGTGTGTTGCAATGGGTTCTTTAATTCAGTGAATATTTCTTAAGTGCCTACCACTGTCAAGACACTTGTTTATCTGGTGGGGATAAAAAAAAACTGAAATAAGGCACATAACTTTCCTCAAGGAACTTAAAATCTAGTAGACAGGATATGTTCATAACTCACAATATTTAAGGATAATGTAATAAGTGCTAAGGAGAGAAACTAAGTGTTTTTGTTGTTGTTTGGCTTTTACAGATTTTTAAAGATTAAAGTGACAACAATTATTAAAATAAACCATTATATCTACATATGCATTTAGAGATATAGTATAATTTCTAAGCTTAATTGTATAGGTTCCTATACTTATATGGTCATCATAATATATATTATATATATATTCATTTACACTAAATATATATAACAATGAATATACATATCCACTATGTATATGGTTACTTTATATTGTCTACATACAGAAATCAGTCTGGTAGTATGCCAACAAGGCTGCATATGATGACTCATGGGGTCTCCCCAACAGATCAAGAAACTCAGACTCCAAATGGATGAGATTTATTGTATCTTTAGGTAATCAAGACACTGTTTTTTTTTTAATTTTTATTTTAATTGTATTTTATTTTTTCAAATACATGCAAAGCTAGTTTCCAACATTCACCCTCACAAAAACTTGTGTTTCAAATTTTTGTTCCTCTCCTTTCCCTTCCTCCCTCCCAAAGACAGCAAGCAATCTGATATGGGTTAAACATGTGCAATCCTTCCAAAGATAGTTCCATGTCATGCTGAGCAAAAAAAAAATCAGATCAAAAATGGGAAAAACATGAGAAAGGGGGTAAAAACCATGCAAACAACAACAATAACAAAAGATGGAAATACTATGCTTCAATCCATATTCAGTCAACATAGTTCTCACTTTGGATGTGACATTTTCCATCCAAAAACTATTGGAATTGCCTTGAACTACTTCAATGTTGAAAAGAGCCAAGTCCATCACAATTGATTATCACATAATTTTGCTGTTACTGTGTAAATTTTTCTCTTGGTTCTCTGTTCATTTCACTCAGCATCAGTTTATATAAGTATTTCCAGGCTTTTCTGAAATCATCCTGTTCATAATTTCTTATAGAATAATATTCTATTACATTCACATACCATAGCTTATTCAGCCACTCCTCAACTGATAGACATCCATTTAATTAGAGAACTGTTTAAGAGAAGCAGGGATCAATCAAGTCCCCTTGTCTTCTTCTAGGGAAACAAATTTTAGTTTTTTTTTAGGAGGGAAAGAAGAGTCATTAGTCATGTTATAAAGAAGCTTTGTGAAATATTAGTATTATCATAGAAAAATTAAGTTATTTTGCCAAGGTCATTCAGCTTATAAATATGCGAGTCAAGCTTCAAACTCAGGTCTTTCTGATTCCATGTTTATCATTTCATCCATGGTACCACCTAATTGCTTAATAATAACATTAACTAGCACATATAGTGCTTTAAAGTTTCAAAGAATTTTACATATATTATTTCATTTGATCCCTATAATAACCTTATGAGAATACATATTTTAATTATCCATATTTTATAGATGAAACTGAAACAAAAGAGAGCTTAAGTTATTTGGCCCAATGTCAAATAACTAGTAAGTGTGTTAAGCAAAATTCAATTAATTTTCATTCCTGATTTCAATAAGAGACCACTGAACTGACTATTGGGAATCTTTTATTCTAAAGAAACCTGTGTTCCAATGCTGATTCTTGTACCAGCATTTGTGTGATGAAGAGCAAATATCTAACTTCTTTGTGGTTAGTTTTCTAATCTGAAAATGAAGAGTTTGGATTAGATGATTTGACCAGAGTTTGTGTCATTCTGCAGAATGAGCTTGGGCATATTGGATATGGATTCAAATCCCAGATATGCTTTTTGCTCCCTGCTTATTGTTGATAGTCATTTTTGTCTCTGTGAGCATTAGTTTTGTTATCTAGAAAATAAAATAATTATGTTAAATCAAAGGTATCAAGCTCAAATAGAAACTGATCCCTATAGGCTGCATATTGACTTTAAAAATTCACAAATTAGTATTATCTAAGTGATGGTATTTTCATTTATTTTGTTCAACATTTTCCAATTACATTTTAATCTTGGAGTATTGTAGGCAGTACCATATTTGACTTGTCTGTATTAGATGGCCTCTGATAATAGTCTCTATGATCCTATTATCTCTACATTCCCTTCCAGGTCTAACATTGTCTAACATTCTATCATTATGTAAATGTTCAGATGGGCACTTTTAATTAAAGCTCTAAGTTTGTGTCATTCAGTTCATATCTAATACCATTAATGTGTGATATTCTTCTTATAAGGTTATTATCACAAATTCACCTTAAATTTCACCAAAATGAAACACAATCATAGTTGGATATAAACTAGCAACTTAACAGATCATATTAAAAATATCTGTAAAGGTAGGGAGAGACATAAATATGGCAACACTTTGTCATCTCCATTTTTTTTTTTTTTACTTTTTGTATATATGTGTGTATATATATATATATATATGTTTTACCTGACAGTATCATTGTTAGCAGATTGCATTTTGTATATGAGAATTTCACATTCACTCAAACTTTCTGTGATCCAGATTCAGACATAGCAGGACCAAGCTAAATATCCTGGAAGAGAGATAGCATGGATAATGGACAGAGTATTTCAATTTGAACCAGAAAGACTTGAGTTCAAACTCCACCTCAACTACTCAATACCTGCATTATAACCTCAGCTACTCAAGATCTATATTATACTAAGTAGATTCTTTTATCATCTCTTTTTTTTAGGTTAATTCAATTATAAAATGAGAGAATGACACTTAATAGCTTACTTGCTCCTCCTGTCCACATAATCCTGTAGGATAGATTAATCTGTTAGAATCACTTCCCTCTTCATCCCTTTCAGCTCTGCCTTTCTAATGTACAACAGTGATTTCTCCACATATCAGAGGAATATCATCCCCTGTCATTTCTCCAGATTATTTTCCTCCTACATTGATTTTGTTTCTGCCTCCAGAGATTCTGTCAGATTAAAGCCAGGCAAAATTTTGTTTTGTTTTTGTTTTAGGTCTAAATAGATGTATTGAGCAACAGGAAAATTTAAAGAAGATATTTAAGGAGAGTTTCCAGACTTATCTTATACCTTCAGTAGAAAATATTGTCAAGCTCTGAAAATGAGTCAAATAACTAGATTCTCAAAGTCTTCAAAGTTTTCCTATTGTGTTTCTTCTGAAGGAAGTAAGATTTTGTGGATTTTAAGCTGATACAGGGGTTGCCAGATCAATTTTTGAAGGAGGCAATCATTTGCCTTTTATTTTCAAATATTCCTCAACAGGGATGCTAGAATATATAGTATGAATGTAAGTTGTAAAATCTCTTAAGAAAAATTCAAGACAGAGTTTGGAAGTGTGGGCCAAGGAGACTTGGACTCAGGTTCCCATTTTGAGACAAACTGGCTGTGTGAACATATACAATTCATTAAACTTTTAGGTGTCCCAGTCACCTAAACTTTAATTATACAATCAGTAAGACTCTATAATTGTAAAGAAAGTACAAATAGGCATTGGTCTTTAAGATCTCAATAAAAATTCTTATATGGTCTGAGAAAATATCAAACTTTCCCACATCTTACGATACTTGGAAGGACTTGAGATTTGAGAGTTATGTTCTCCATTGGCACAGCAAGAAACCTTTTTCCTGCTTTCTTGTTTTGGTCAGCCTTTGTTTATTTTTTCACTCCCTCAAGGATTTTCCTGGCTTGCTGAAGGGCTTCATTCTTATCCTTCTAGCATTTTGTGACTAATAATGTCCCACTTGAGCTATGTCCATTGTCTCTTACTTCACTGAATGGTAGCTTCTACTTTTTTTGCAATACATATGTATCCTTCATAATACATGTCCCATTAAAATGTAAGCTTTTAGGGAAGTTAGGATTGATTTTGCTTTTATTATTGAATCCACGGTGGTTAGCTTGGTGCCTTGAATACAGGAAATTGTATTAAGTGCTTGATCCATTGATATTTTTTGTCCTTGGTACAACTTCTTATAAACAAGAAATCAATAGAAAAAAGCCCACTCTGTGTCTCTCCATTCTTTTTTGGATCATTTCTCTTTTAATCATATGGAAGTCATGTTCTTCTATGACTTATGTCTTTGACATCACTAATAGAATATGTGAGATAAAAAAGTTGAATGTTAAAACAGGGAATAGTCTCAAAGTGTCAAAATAAGTCATTCCTCTGCAAAATTAAGTCAATAATTTTCCTTTCCTTGCCCTGGCTCAATACTTATTGTGGCTATATTGGACATGTGTTAAATTGATCCTTTCTTCATAAATGAAGAAATCAAGCTTCATCATTATAAATGACTTGTCCTGTCCTATTTAAGCTAAATTGTTTGATTCTGAATATATAGCTTTTTCTATTTGATGTCAGAATTCCTAATATCTTCATTAGTTATAAAAATAATAGCAGCCACTAAGTTTATTATTGGTAGTAATAATAATGATGATGATTATGATAATTAACATTTATTTAGCACTTTGAAGTTTGCAAAACTCTCTAAAAATAATAATTAATTTTATCCTCAACAATTCTGGGAGCTAGTTCCTGTTATTATCTTCATTTTACAGATGAGGAAACTGAGGTAAACAGAGGATAAATGACTTGCCTGGAGTCATAATCTAGTAAGTATTAGAGGAAACATTTAAATTCACTAGTTTGATACTTCTAATACATGAAACAGCAATTTAAGATACAAAAGCTCTTAACCACCCCATTGACCTTCTTTTGCCTTTGGGATATTTCTTTCTTTCAAGCATGTTTCCATTTTTTCTTGTTTTGGACCAAGTTAACACATCACTTTCTGACACTACATTCATATCTCCCTGTACTCTCCAATTCTACTTCCCCTTAATGTATGCTTTTCCCCTATTAGAATATAATATTCTTAAAGGCAAAAACTATCTTTTTTTTGTATTCCCAGTGTTTACAAGAGGATCTGCCATTTATTTATTGTTGTTCAATTGTTTTCTATTATGTCGACATTTGAGTTTTCTTGTCAAAAGTACTGGGTGGTTTGTCATTTCCTTTTCCAGCCCGTTCTATAGATGAAGAAACTGAGGCAAATATGGTTAAGTGACTTGCCCAGGGTCACATAGCTGGTACTTGTCTGAGACCAAATTTGAACTCAGAAAGAGTATTCCTGATTAAAGACTCAGCACTTTATCCATTGTGCCACCTCACTGCCCCTATCATTTATTAAGTTAAATTTAATAAATGCCATTTAAATCAATGATTTATTCTCTCACCCATGTACATAAGCATTCTTTTTAAAAGCAGGAGAGTTTAATGGATCAATATTAGACTTAGAGTCAAGAAAATCTTTGTTCAAATCCTATATCAGATATTTAACAACTGGTCATGTTACCTTGCAAACTACTTAATTTTTCTCTGCATTGTATTTTCATTTAGGAAATGATGATCATAATAATACCCATCTCTATAAGCTTGCCATGTGGATGAAATGAGATAATATAGCTAAAATACTTTGAAGGACTTTAAAAAACCCAGTTATTTTTATTCTTCACAACAGTCTTGTAAGGTAGGCATTAGTATCCCCATTGGGTGTGTGTGTGTGTGTGTGTGTGTGTGTGTGTGTGTGTGTAGGTATGTGTGTATGTGTGTTCTGCTACACCTGTGCTTTCATTGATACAGACAATTTCTGGTTGAGAAATTGCCAGCCCTAATACAAAATAACATTTGTTTCACAATCTGGGAGAATTTGGGAGTTAAATGACTTCTTCAGGGTCACACAGTTACTGTATTATAGACATGATCTGGATCTTCACAATTCCAATCAGCTTGCTTTTTATTATATCACCACTGGTCCTTACTCCTATGTTGCATATTTCTTTATTACATATAGGAAGACAGAGACTCAGAAAGGTGAAACTCTTTGTCTTTGGGCATGGACCTATAATGGATAGAGATGGAAGTCAACCAGTCCTCTTAGATCCAAACATTGTGGCACGATGGTGGAATTCTTTTACACCAATGGTATCAAACTCAAATAGGAGAATTCCTGTGGGCTGCATTCTGATTTAAGAAATACAAATTAGTATTCTCTATATTATATTCTATTTTTATTTTAAAAAATATTTCCTAATTATATTTTAATTTCATTTGGGCTACTTTTCAATCTCATAGGACAAATCCTGAATTTGATAACTCTGCCTCAACCCCAAGTTGATAATAAAGATATGTTGAGGTCCTTCAGAAAATAGGAAGTTCATTTTCATATATCAAAGCATCTTTTAGTAATTTCCATGCCTCTGTAGATCTTAATCTCAAGGGACTCTGGTCCTTAAGGAATAATTTCCCAAGGCTGTTTTCCCTTCCAATGATGCCAATAACACATTTCTTATTTGAATGAACGGAATGATTGTACATCAATTATACCATTTTCAGGATAGAGTCTGAAATTTTAGATGATGACTTAGATTTTCTCCATGATTTATAGAAAGATTGGTATAAATCTGTCACCAGCCACCTGTCAAAGTTTGAATACCAAAGTCCATATAAATTATATTATAAACTTTGCTATTTGTTTGTTTGTATGTCATCAAAATTTTGTAACCTAACTTTTCAATCATTTCAATGTACATTCAGTTTTGCTATAATGCAAAATCTGTGTTCCTAAAAATCACCAAATTATACCAAATTACAAAAAGAAAGCCAAAGGGAAAATAAGGTGAAGACAGAGCCCTCAAAAACTTCACAGTGACATAAAAAACAAATGGACCTAATAAAAATGATAGCACAATTTTATACATACTAAATGGATAAGAAATACATAAATATTACAATAAAGAGTGGTGGGTCCATAACCTTGAGCTGCTGCTTGACCTTCACCCAATTTCCATAAGTCAGATTGAGAAATTTGAGAATCATAGGTCAGGGAGGGCTTCTTCCTCAGACGATAACTTAAGTACTCATTCAACCAGGAATGTTGAGGGTAAATGATTGTATGTGTTTGGTTTTTGTGTATCCTTATGAAATTCTTTTACCTGGGAGCAGTTTTCTACCTGCTGGTTGTTTCTTGGGGACAAAATTGCATGTAAACAAATGAAAAATTCTTATTATTCTCAAATTATTCTTTAATATAGAAATCATGTTGGAATTAACTAATGTTTTCAAACAAATGTTATGACATCATATTGTATTCATTAATAGTGAGATGCAATGTCATAGTAAATAGACGGTGAGCCTTGGAGTCAAGAAGACAAAAGTTCAAGTGGTACCTCTGCATCAAGTACTACTATTAGTGTCATACACAACTTTTAATAACTTGGGATGGCTATCTTTTAGGGATCCCTTAAGGGAGTTTCCATACTTCATGTATTTCTTAGGCAGATGAAATCATAGATTCTTTCCCAACCTATTATCTTAACAACTATAACACCAAAAATCAGTTTTGTATTTATGTATGTGTGAGAGAGAGAAAGGGGGGAAAAAAGAGGAGCGAGAAGAGAGACAGGTAGGAAATTAGATAAGTAAGGAACATATGGAAAGAGAATTCAAAGATAAAGTGAGAATTAGTACTTATTTGGAAGAATCATTGTGCAAAGGAAAAAAGCACAGAGGACATAGGCCTACATTGGGAGTCAGGAAGACATGAGTTCAAATTTAACTTTATATACTTACTAGCTATATTACTCTTGCCAAGTCACTTAACTTTTGTCTGTTTCTTTACTTCAGGTGTTATTGTGAATATTAAAAAAAAGATAATATTCTAAAGCACTTTGGGAACCTTAAAATACTATATGAAAACTTTTTATGATGAAGATGATAAAGATGATAATGATGATAGTGATAATGTTACTTGAAATCAGAAGACTAGGTTCAACCTGGCTCAGCTATTTTGTGGCTTTGGGGAAATTATTTTCCTTCTCCAGGCCTCCTTAATTTATTAACTACAAAGTGAGGGGATTGAACTAGATGACTTCAAAGATCTCTTCCATATCTAAATCTATAATCTTACATGGATAAAATTTGCTTTGTGTGTAGTTTTGGAGGTAAAGAAGGGAAAGAAATTTCCTACCCATTATCAGTAGATGCCACACATATTCAAGTAATAAGGCATACTTGACAGTTTATGTTTTTGTTTTTACTGATTTTCCTCCAGTTTGGAAGCAGGTTTTTTCATCTGAACAATGCTTTTCCATGTGATTTTTATTTATAGCTGGAGCTGTTCACCCTGGAGTGTATATCAACAAAATTCACATTTCCAATGAATTGAGAATCATCATCTGTGTGGACCAGGGAGCTAGTACAAACATTGTTAGTTACATGATATATTTCCATGTAAAATTTCAAAGATCATACTATTTATGCCACCTGAAACTTATTAAAGGAGGAAATTTGTTTTTCTTTTCTTAAAGCACTAACAATGAATAATACGTTCTCAGATTAAAATGAGTGGAATGGTAGGTGTCTACTTTCAACATAGTTTATGCTCTTCAGTGAACATCCTTATAATTCCCAAAGATAAAATGGGCTTTTAATCAGCTTCACTGACTTATAAAGAGAACAGACTTGGAATTTTCTTGATTTTTTTTGAAACACCACAACTCAGAACTTTAATATAGCTCCCAACAGCCTTGCCATATATTACTCTGCTTCAAAACAGGGATAAGATGGATGTTTACGCATCTCCATATGAATGAGATATCGCTAGAGATACTCCACAGACATTTGTTAAAACAGCATAGTTGATGTCTCTCCTAAATAATTTACAGATAGGAAATGAACTGAATATCTGGGAGGATTGATCATTTTTAAAACCATGTGTTTCCTGGCATGCAAGTGGATGGCTATTCTGAATAAGACCCTCTAATTCTCTCTATTTACATCTAGTATTCAGAAGGAGGAATCTGTGTTTGAAGGCAAATCTGCATATATCCCAAACTACCCATGATAGCATTCTAGAATCCTTTGGGGAACAGGTGTTCACATTTTGATATTAGAGATGTCATGAAATTCTCCTGAATTTACTTCTCTGTATTAGTATGCAGCCAACATATATTGTATCACTCAGTCAAAATATTTTTCTTTCTATTGAGCTGTTTTGTAATATTTAAGGTCAAGCAATGTTGTATAATTGAAGAAAATTTCAATTCAACAGCTCTCTGAGTGACAGGGTCAGAATCTGTTCTCCCAATTCAATGTTTAAATTAAAGTGAGAATTGCATTAATTTGAAAACGGAATATATGTATCTATTTTGCATGGGTAGATGCAATTTCCCTGTTGTCTATTGTAGAATTTATTTTATAGTATCAAACCACTTCTCTATGACTATAAGTCATGGAAAACAATAATTTCAGAAGAACTTTAATTATAAAAATCCAGAGGGATTTGGGAAAAGATGTCTGATCAGGAGCAAGCTGTATTAAGCTGCTGGTTAGGTAGGCAGACATTTCAAAACTAATTCTCCTCTAAGGATAAAAAATAGGAAATAAACTTAATCAATATAATTCAAAGATAGACAACTATAGCCTGCCTCTGAAACACAGCTTCATCATCACTTATTCCTCCAGGTCCTGCCTCAGTCTTCACAGTTGACTAAAAGAAACTTGTCCGTACTACAGCTCATCACAATAATTAAGCAACTAACCTGAACTGGATTACCCAAAAGGATCAGATAATGTTAGTTTCCCCACCAATCATAAACATAGTTTCCTTTACTCCCTTTCTCTCTATATTTAGAGTAAACATTGGTGAAGTGCTAAGTTCTTTATAGTTCTTAGGATTTGATTAACTTCTTCTTTAATCTGCCCTACACAGAGATGTTACATCAGTATCCTCAAAGTTCAGGTCTGACAATGTTCCTTTTATGCTAGGGAAGCTTCAATGACTGCCCATTGCTTTTAAGTTAAAGTAAAAATTGTTCACGTCAGCATTGAAAACCATTCACAACCATGCTCAAGGTTACCTTTTTTACACATTACTCCCTTTCACACTTTTTATGCTCCTGTGAAACTAATCTTTTTGCTGTTCCCAATCCATGACTAGCCATTCTATTTCCCATCACTGAACCTTTTCATGGATTATCCCACTTGACTGGAATGATTTACTTAACTTTCCTTTCTGCTGTCTTTTAGAATTACTAACTCTTTCTAGTCTCAGGTTGAGTTTGCTGTTTGAAAAGGCCATTCATGATACTCTCCTCACTTGCTAATGTCTTTTAGTCTTTGTATATGTATATGCATATGTATAAACAAAACTATGTCTGGAGTATAAGGTAGGGAGAGACTGGTGCATGCAGAGAATGCATTTTAGATGATGCAATTTTCCCCATGTAGAAAAGTTGACCCTTAGAACTCTCTTCTACATGTGCCTTACTTAAAGCTCACGCTTCATGTTTCTTCCTCTGATTTCTCCTTGATTTGGAAATTTCAGAGGAAACCTGTATCCTCTTCTTTTTCTGTCTCCCTCAGACCCTATAGTTCTATAGTGCCTCCCTAAGATTGATGCTTCAACGTTCTCTCAGCAGAGAAAGCACAGTTATTTTGAAAGCAGAGGGAAATACCATTGGAACCTGCATGGGATTGCACAACATAGCTGATCTCTGATGGTCTTTAATGAAGCTATTCTTAACAGTCCTATCTCTACTTGCATAGTTGCAATCTTGTGCTAAAAATAGCATTGCCCATTTATTCATATAATGAAATCTCTTAAATGTTTGTATATTTTATTTCATTCTTTATACATCTATTATCTATAAAATGGAAATAATAATACCAGTTATCTTTCTTGTGGGATAAAATATCAGATTTATAAAGTGTTTTGAAAATCTTAAAGCACTGTATAAATACTAGCTATCATCATCATTCATACTCAGCAGCCTAATCTTCATATTACATTCACATTGCCAACGATGACCTGCATGACAGAAATTGCTTTAAAGTATTTTATTCAATATGTGTATGATCAGAAAATGTGTGGTGTTGTAGATAGAGTGTAGGGCTTTGAATCAGGAAGATCTGAGTGCAAATCTCATTTCTGACATGAGATTTGTGACCCTGGACAAGCCATTTAATCTTCACATGTCCCCCAAGGCAGCTAGGAAGCATAGTAGATAGAGCTCTGGTACTGGAGTTGCAAAGGTCTGGGTTCAAAAACAGCTTCATACCTTTACAAATGTGTGTGATACTGAATAAAGAATTTAACTCTATTTGTCTCATTTACTTCATTTATCAAATAAAGCTGGGGAAAAAGTGGTAAATTACTTCAGTATCTTTGCTAAGAAAATCCAAAATTACATCATGAAGAGTCTGACTTCACTTAAACTAAAATAAAAATGCCCCTAGGCAACTTGCCCTGATAATAGAATTGTGGGTGAAAATGATATCAGAAGCCTTCAAATTCAGCCTTTTTGTTTTACAGATGTGGAAACTGAAACTGATCCCACAATGGTGAAATGACTTGCCTGATATGATGTACATAGCAAATACCTTAGGTAGGATGTTAACTAAGCTCTGATTCCAAAGTCAAAGCATTTTCCATTGTACCACTTTATCTCTAAAGGGTATCTGCTCATAGATATTCATAGAGTATTCATAGAAGTCATAGAGTATTTGTATTCTAATTTTAATTGATGGATTTCCTACAATAGAAATTCCCTAAACTAGAAATTTTTCTTGCATTTGTGCATGTTTGACCAAAAGTGGATTGGTTATTTACCAAGAAAAAGCTAAAAAAAATGAACAAGCCAAGCGATACAATGATAATCCTGAAATAATAAAAGAATGAGTGTGAAGCTTCTACTCACATATATTTTGTGAAGAGCTTATTGGAGGGTAGGGAAAGAATAGTAAAGCAAATTATAAACAGTGGCACTTTATTTCAATTTAAGAGTAAGATTATAAAATGAAATCATGGATTTTTCAAGTATGGATAGCCATAAAGATAGTGAATTTTACAGTTAGGCATTAATTGCTGTCAGACACTTATATTCAAGATCAGGGTATACTTTTTAAAACACCGTAAGAAAACATAAGGAGGAAGCTAGATGGCTCAGTGGATAGAGCACTCGCTCTGGAGTCAGGAGGACCTGAGTTCAAAGCCAGCTTCAGACACTTAACACTTCCTAACTGTGACCCTGGCCAAGTCACTTAATCCCAATTCATGAAAGAGAAACATAAAATTAATAATAATAAAAAAGAAAATACAAGGTTATAAATTATCTTATAGTCAGAATCACAACTAGACACTGTAGATATCATAAGTGTAATCCTGAAGCAAAATCGAGGATTTAATTTTCAAGAAAAGCTTTTTGGATTAGAGTCAAGAGCTAGGGTTTTAAGAGAAGACTCAGTAAAAAAACAAATCAAGTTATGCTGTTATTGGTCACTGACTTCTTTGGGGTCCTAAACCTTATTAACATATTACATGGTCACTGAGGTTTAAGGAGGAGATCAGGAAAACATTTCTCCAGGATGAAATGTGGCTATATTGATACATCCAAGAAAGACAAGAAGAAACATACCTGGTATCAAATAACATCAAAGTTTCTTGGGGTTTATCCTTAGTACTGAAAAAGAGCTTTGTCATGCCATAGTGCACTGGGTCTTGTCGTTTCTTCCCATTCATTACCTGTATGAATTGATAATCTATATTCTTATTACTACTTTAGTATTGCTTCTTTAGTTCAAAACTATTAAATATTTCATGGACAGGTATGTTTTTATTTGTTTTTGGTCCTTCAATTTGAAGATAGTAAACCAAGAGTTCATCATCTCAACTCCATAATACTGCTACTATTATGACAATGAAAAATGACATTTTAATATTAGATAATGGTGACCATGATGATGAAAAGGATCATGATTAAATACAAAGAGAAAAGGTCATTTTATTTTGATCTTCAATCATATACTAGAAGATTCAATCGCTACCCTTTGAGTATTAACTGAGGAAATGAAAATCTGTGGAAACATTGTGGTTGGGCAGAAGGGAGAACATGATCAACTAGAACATTTTACTACCTGAAATAGAATGAGAAAGCAGGCTATAGAGCAAATAAGAAGAATGAATTGTTAAAAAAAAATACCTTTAGTAGTTTAAACATTTACCCATCTCTATCATCTGAATTATCAGTTATCCTTCCATATCAATATCATCTATCTTATCTACGGATAGATTACCTGTATGGTCTTTTTTGAGCAGTATGGGTTGGCAAATATTTAATAGAATCCTAAAATAATAATTCAAAAGCAAGCTGATTTAAATATTTTGAATTTTATTTAGTCCAATCAGAGGGAACAGAGTGGTGGTAGTATTTCCATATTGAGTAAAAATTATAAATCAAAATTAATAAGGCAAACAAAAATCAAGCTTTCAAAACAGAAATGTATATTTTATTAACTGAGTTTTGTTTAGAAAAATAGTTTTTATGTCTTGGATATATTTTCATCTGTGATAAACATGATTTTGTATGTATTACACTTATGTTTGGTCTACTACTAAATTACAAATTTCAAGGAAGTAGTGATATTAATTTAGGAGTTTAATTCCCTGAAGATTTGTTCAAACAA
This sequence comes from Sarcophilus harrisii, assembly GCF_902635505.1. Lineage (NCBI taxonomy): Eukaryota > Metazoa > Chordata > Mammalia > Dasyuromorphia > Dasyuridae > Sarcophilus > Sarcophilus harrisii. Next base: position 36,745,860 of record NC_045426.1, on the reverse strand, counting down.
ACAGCCATTTTCATGCAAATAGTTTTAAAAAAACACTTTTTGTCCATCTGAACATAAGCAGCAGGATCTTTCACAAGTTATATAGTTTGAAGATAGGAAGCACTCTTTCAAATTTTAGGACTTTCAAGTAGAGTTATATGATTTTCTTTGTGCTTTAGTGTTAGAGGAAAACTATGAGAGGGATTCAATAAGATAAAAGCTACTTAGAAATTTGACTCTTTTTTTTTTTAACCAGAGAAATTATTACATTATTGCAAACAGATTTATTGTGTCATTCACGCACACATGACACCTACAGATATCCAGTAGTCTACTTGGCAAATTTTATGCACAAAAGGGGGGGGGGTAATACATTGAAAAAAAGTTGCATTTATTTTAGTGTTTGGTTGAATTGAGACAAGTCATCACTTTTTCTAAGGGCTTATGTTCAAATAGTGTCCCCACATTGTAGTACAAAGATATCAGAGTCTTTTCAAATCAACCCAAGTGTTACTCTCAACTCCTTTATCTCATCTCTCATGTACAATATTGCCAGGTCTTGTTGACTTTACCTTTGTTCCATCTTTTATTATATGCCTCTTTCTCTTCTCTGGCACTACCAGTATTCCGATACAGTGTTTTATCACTTTGCACATAGAATATTGCAATAGCCTTCACATTGGTCATCCAATATTGAATCTCTTCCCACTTCAGTTCATCATCCACTAATCCTTCAAAATGGAATATGGTTAAGATTTCTATGGAGAAATCTAAGAACTAGTGGATAGACATTTCAGAAAGATTTTAGCTCAATATGCATTCACATTTCCCAAGAACTGGGAATGTATAAGAATATAATGCATAAACAAAGGAGGCTATGAGTTCCCCTTTACAATAGGTCTTCAAAAAGAGAGAGATCACTATCTGTTATTTGGAAATTAGCCTTCCTGACTAGATAATGATTTGTTATTAGTCTCCCTCTTTATCTCCAAGAATCCATGATTCTAGGAATAGAGGTCCAACACCTGAACCAGTTATTTCTACTTTGGAGAAAATTTAACATGCATTTTCTCTCCCAGGAACATTTGCCTTTAAAATCTCAACTCTGAATGTTTAATGGAATAATTTGCTCCCTACTGAGGAGACAGCATGGTTTAATGGTTAGTGAACTCACTTCAGAATTGGGAAGGCCTGAGTTTATGTCCTATTTCTGACACATTCTTTTTTTGTGACCCTTAGGCAAGATATGTAACATCTTAGTACTATAGATAGCACTCTGAGATCTATAAGACATTCAGGCACAATGTATAGATATCTTGTCTGAAATCAGAAGAGCTGGCTTCAAATCCAGGTTCAGACTTTTCTTGGATGTGATACTAAGTCACTTAATCTTTGATAGCTTAACAAAATGAATCCTCTGTAAAATGGGAAGAATAATAGCACCTCTCTCCATGGATCATTTTATTGTTTGAAATGAGATATCTGCAAAGCACTTGGCATTCCCTGGTACATATTAGGTACAAGATTGTTGTTCATTCTCTTTCCCTTATCTACACTGGTAGAGAGAGACTCCTTATTTGGAATTTTTTTTATCAATAAAATCAAGGTCCTGCAGAGATTTGAAGCATCAATTGTAAATACTTTTGGAAGCAGAGAAACTGGCCCAATCCCCCAGAGTTAACACTCTATCAGATCATAGGGTTTAAAGCTATAGAGGATCTTGGAGGTCATTGTCCAATTCTCATTTCAAAGATGAGTAAATGGGAGGCTAGGAGAGGTTAAGAAGTTAAATTAGTGGGCCAAGATTGGACCAAGCCAATATTTGTGTCCTGGTACAATAACTCAACATCTGGAGCTCATCCTGCTAAATCATGTCAGTCTTTTCATAGGCAATCACTTAGTTTTGCTGTTCAGTAGGCTGGCCTTGACTATAGGCAATATCCAGAACTGTTTTCCCAAACCTAGAATGAAACCAGCCTTAACTGATGGAATTCTTATAAACTTCTTGGTGAAATTTCCATGTATTATTGTGTGTGTGTGTGTGTGTGTGTGTGTATGTATGGGCAAATACAGAATTGACTCAAGATTTGCCAGGTAGGTAACCTCAGGAACTTTGTTTTAACTCAGCTGGTAGAGTTATCCTTCATTATGCAGAATACGGAAACAGAGCCTGGTAGAGATTAAGTCATTTATCCCAAGTAGCAAAGATAAGAATTACCTGAGATTTTAAAATGTCTTCTGATCCCTGGGACTATTGTGGTTTCCACATTACAACATTAAGTCCACTGGAGAAAGTCCAGCCTTTTCTTTCTCATTTCACCTCCTTTCCTTGCACAGCATCTACTCTATCCCAATTGCTTTATCATTCCTAGATATTACATTTAAAGGATCATCAATATCCAAACTGAGGAAAAAAGGTGGGGGGATGATACTGCTAAATAAATCTAAACCATTGCTACCATTTCTAGGCCACTATACTTACTGCTCTACAGTGATCATCCTCATCTCTTTTCCACGCTACCTTTGGACTTCTCCCCTTTGATACTCTCCTTATAGTCCCATGTCAAATAAGCTTTTGCCTGTTTCTTCTGCCTCAGATCTACACAGTATTTCCAGTCTCTTCTTCATGTCCTTCCATTTTTCCTTTTGTAGCTTATCTTTATTTTCATCAACCTAGAATATAAGCCTCCTTGAGGAGAAAGATTTCTAATTTATATTTATACTGCTAGGATCAAGCAGACTGTTTGGCATGCAGTAAGCATTTACTAAATGCTCTATATACATATCTCTTTCTATTATCATCTATCATCATAATTTATCTATCATCATCTATCTATCATCTTTTTCTGCCTATTACATGATCAGTATCATCTATCTACCTACCTATCTCTGTCATCATCTATTTTCATCAGGATCATTTATTCATTTACATTATTATCTGTTCATCATCATCTATGATCATCTATCATCTCTATGATCATCATTATTTTATCTATTTATCCATCTATGTATCCATATATGTACAATATGCCTATTGTAAATAGATTTATTGATGGCCCAAATCTTATTGATGGGATGGAAAGTTAAAAATATAGAACTTGCTTTACTATACAGAGTTTATTATTTAATCTTAACTCTGTCTTCTAATTAAGCATGTATTGTTAAATGAAGTAACACTTAGGCCTGAAAATTACCAAGCAGGTGTTTAAATGACATCCGTAAGCAATTCTGCTATCATCTAATTAGTGTGCTAATATATTTTACAATGCATGCTCATCATTATTTCCTGTTCATTAACTGCTGATACAGTGTATAATACATCTCACCAAAATATTCAAAAAGAAAAAGAAATCCCTACCACATCTTGGGAACTACAACTATAGGGAAATAAGATGATGAATGTGGATTCTCTCAAATACATGTGCAAAACATTTAAAACCAAAATCCAATTCAGCCTTAATATGTACTTCAGAATGATAAAGTAGGTTTCTGAATGTTATCATTTGCTGTTCTACCTACAGCAATGTACTTGGAGAAATAAAGAGGGACTTCCAATGTTGAAGGTAATTAGCTATATTTGTATAACTGTCATTAAAGGAAGGGAGTTGCTTAGCCAATAAAACAAATTTTTTTCTTCCTTTGGAAAATCTTGTATGTCTACTTTAAAAAAATGTAACTAAAGTGTATGGAGGATCTAATGCAGTTGGAAATCTGAAATAAAGCCTTTAATATACACCAGACCATATAGTCTTCACCCATCCAAGAAAATTATGAATTAACATTTTTGTGTTTTGTATTTTTAATAGAGAAAAAAATTAAACTTTTAAAATATACAAATATTAACAACCAAACAATAGCTGTGCCTTTGAGTAAATATAAAGAATGATAAAGAAATATGAAAACATTAGGCAGTTCAGTAGGGAGATGAATGCTATAAACTATTTATGAAAGAAAAGTAAATTATAAAAATACTTGATGGGTAGTGACTACTTAATAGAATTTTATGGATGGATAGGACCTTAGACACCATCAAGTTCACTCTTTTCTTATTTTAGAGATGAGGAAACCAAGCCCCAGAGGAGTTAAGGTTATTACCCCAGGTCATGGAGCTGGTTATTGACAGAGCTGTGACTAGGCCCCAAGGCTCAGAACCAATAATCCAGTTTGCTTTCCAATACAATACACTTATTTTGCTTAGATATGTAAACAAGACGTAGGGAAAAATAATCCCTTAATTAATGGTTCTTAAAATCAATGGGTCTCTGAACATTATACATGTGTATAATGAGATAATGTATAAGATATATAGATCTATAAATATATTAACATAATTGGTTTTGTTTGCAATTCTTTGTCTTTAATTTTTTGCACTTAAAATCATTCCTCTGAGAAGGGTTACATGAGCTTCATCAATTCTAGTAGAAAAATATCTGATAGAATTATCGCATAAAGAATTTGGGATCAATTTGTTGCCACTTGCTATAATATTTGAACTTTCAAAAACATTTCTAAAAGGATTATTTAAATCAAAACTTTGATATTTTAATGATATTACAATCATTAGCGGAGCCATGTTTTGGATTATACAAACTCTTGGCACCCCTCCGCCCCTACATCATATAAGGGATAATCAACTCTCTAGGGGTATAAAACTGGAACTCTCAATTAGAAACCTAATAGCATGAGTCCAAATTTTAGTGCTCTTATTGGGGCAGAGAATACAATTCAACAAGAACTTATTAAATAACTTTTAGAGTATAGGTCAGAACATAAAGCAGATATGTTATTAGGCACCTTGCAAACAAAGACAAAACAGAAAATATCTCCTTTTTCAGGAAGCTTACATTCTATCAGGAGTGATAGAGTCAAATATTCTTCTACAACACAGATGATCTGAGCAATGCAGGAATTATTTTATACTATCAGACCTTTGTGAAATTGTCAATGAGATCTTTAATGCTCAAGAAAAAAATAACCTTTTAAGATGAACTGAAATCCCGAGAATTAAATAATAATTGACACTAATATAGTACTTAATGTTTACAATGTACTTTACTCCCACTATCTCATTGGAGCTATATAAGAAAAAATGAGGTGGTTACTGTTTTGATTATTAAACCCATTGTTAACAAAACAATTTAGGTGTCAGAGATAGAATTGGAACCAAATAATTTTTGATTCCCAATGTGCATTATGTGATCTTTAGTTTAGCACATAATTTAATAAGGTGTTCTAAGTATGATATCCATGCATCTCTTCCAACAGAATGTAAGCTCCATGAGACCAGGGATAGACTTGAATATTTATATTTTCCTCCCCAAAATTCATTTATTTTTATAGTTTTTTAAAATTTTCAGTAGTATCTTATTTTTTTCCAAATATATGTGAAGATAGTTTTCAACATTTATTTTTGTAAGACTTTTTGTTCCAAAATTTTGTCTCTCCCTCCTTTATTTACCCCGTCCCCCAAGCAGCAAGCAATCTGATATTGATTAAATATGTGCAATTCTTTAAAAATATTTCCATATTTGTCATTTTATTCAAGAAAAATCAGATCAAAAGGGAAAAATGCAAGAAAGAAGTAAAACAAAATAAGGTGAAAATACAATGCTTTGATCCACATTTAGTCACCATAGTTTTCTCTCCTGATATAGCTGGCTTTTTTCATTACAAGTCTATTGGAATTGCCTTGCATTGCCACATTGCTAAAAAGAACCAAGTCCATCACAACTGACCATTATTTTATTGTTACTGTGGACAGTATTCTCTTGGTTCTGTTTACTTCAGTCAGCATCAGTCATATAAGTTTTCCAGGATTTTCTGAAATCGGCCTATTCATCATTTTTATAGAACAATAATCCATTACATTTATATACCATAACTTATTCAGCTATTCCTGAGGGGCAACCACTCAATTTCAAGTTATTTGCCACTACAGAAGAGTTGCTATAAACATTTTTGGACATGTGGGTCCTTTTTTCTCTTTTATGATATCTTTTTCTCCCCAAAATTGGAAACTTTCTCTCTCTCTACCACTCTCTATGTCTTGCTTTCTTTCTGCCTCTGTGTTTCTCTATTTTTCTAGTCTCTGCCTCTGTCTCTCTGTGCCTCTGTGTCTCTGTGTTTCTGTGACTCTGTCTTTGTTTCCCTCCTTCCCTCCTTGAATCTGTCTCTGTCTCTGTCTTTGTCTCTGTCTTTGTCTCTGTCTCTGTTTCTGTCTCTGTCTCTCTCTCTCTCTCTCTCTCGCTCTCGCTCTCTCTCTCGCTCTTTCTGACTCTCTCTCTTTCCCCTTCCTCCTCTCTTTTTCTCTACATACATACCTAGACAAATCATCTCTCTATTCATTTCTTTATTTATATATTTATCCATTTATCAACTATCTATCTAATCATCTATTTATTCATATATCCTCACCATGTATTTAATTAACTAATCTACACAAGAATTTATCTAATCACTTATCCTTTAGGAAAGAACCATTTCTTTTTTTTTTTAATCTTTGTATTTCCAATGCCTGTCATATGGTTGGTATTAAATAAATGTTTGTTGATGGACTGATTGTTCCACTCATTCTTCCATTCAACAATAACTACAAAGGATCTACTTTGAAGAAACACTAGAAATCGATGATAGAAAAGATATTTAATTAAGATATAACCTTGCTTTTTATGGAGTTTATAGCTGATAGGGAGAAAAAAAAACAATCATCAACAGAATATGTATGAAATTGATGAATCTATTAAAGGATTAAAAAAACAAAATAGTATTGGAAGTTGAAGGGGAGGGACTCAGGAAAAAGTTCATAGAGGAAGAGTTCATGGAAATATGCCCATGATGATAGTTGTTGTTTACACACTTTACATGTGCATAATTGACTTTGAGTCATGCAAGTGCAACTTTGTCTTGGTTGCCCTTATAAGAGGTGTTACCAAGAAAATAAGAATGTTACAGACAGATCCCCACTATTGTGGGAAGAAATCCCCTAGTTTCCTGTTCTTTCTCTTCTTTAATGCTTCCCTTCCCAGGAGGTTTGTTCTGATACCTTGAAACTGATGTAAATGACTGATTTTGACTGATAAACTCACCTCTTCTATTCTTTGGAACTGGAAAAAAATGGAAAAAAGTCACAGGAACAGAAGGGGCAAAAGCAGTGAAGGTATAAAGGTTGCTACTGCCACATGGAGAATGTCACCAAACTGAAATCACATCGGACAGAATCATATTCTGTTGAAATCCATTCAGGCTACAGACAGAAGAGTCTCTCTTCTTTCTCACTTCCTGTTACCTTTCTTTCCCAGGAAAAATGAATGATTATTGAATCTGTTGTTTCCCTGGAAGGCTAGAAGGCTTATCCATGTGTTTTAAAAGCTTACTTTGTTTTCGTATGCCCTGAAATAAAGAAAACTGTTAACTACTAGAATTAGCTAGGTGTTGCAATAGATTGAGTTCTGGACTTCAAGTCAAGAAGATCTGAATTCAAATGTGTTCTCAGAATCTCATTAGTTAAGAGATGATGAAAAAATATTTTGCTCTCTTACAAACTTCAGTTTTCTGTCTGTAAAGTGGGAATAATAATAGTATTATATTATAGTGTTGGTATGGGAACCCAGTGAAAACATATAAACCACTCTGTGAATATTAAAACACTATATACACATATTATTATTGTGATAAAGAACAAAGATTTTCTTAATAATAAACTTGACTAAGTGTAGTCTTAAGATGAAAGATCTATGTTTGAACCAGTTTCTAACTTGTGAAATTTTTGGAAAAAATTCCTGGGGTCTTTTTCTAATAGGAAACCTATTTTGTACTGGAATGATGTTTTGAGGAAGAACCAATAAATACTAAATTATTAGAAAAAAATTTATAACTATTAAATAACTTCATTGTAGATACAATCATATCAAAAAGAAAACAATACACTTGCTAAAAATGTGTGGAGATGGTTTTTTAATGTAGAAATTTAAATCAAAAGCCTGGAAATTCTTTTGAAATCAGAAACTTGGAAAGCTTTAAGAATGGGGGTCTGGTTCTCTTAGTGCGACTAGCACTTAAGACAGTAAAACAATTTAGTTGATGAGGCATGACAGTCCATTCTATGAAATTGTTTGGAATGGATTCCAGTGTTTGACAACTTGTTAAGAAACAGACCAAGGAACAATAGAACTAATATTTGGCTTTGGGCTCATCATTACAGGAAGCTCACGTCCATGGGTAAATGCCTGACACCACATCAAAATGTCACTCAATCAGAGCTGTGTAAATGAAATAGCCATTCCCTTTGACATATGGTATAAATCAAACACTCACTTTTTTTTTTCCTGTTGTTGTTGGAGGTTTTTTGGTGGGCAATACATTGTTGATGGATGTTAAACTATACAACATAATAATGAATAACTTAATGGTCATTGGTGCAGTGGTGGGTGGTATCTAAAGTTAGCCATCACATGACTTTTAATAATTATTTAAAATAGCCTAGAACCAGATAGATTATATTATATCCTCTGAAGGTCAAGAAAAAAATAAACAAAATTATTACTATAACAAATTGCCTAAATGTATATAGCACTTCAAGATTTCCAAAAGACTTTACATATGTTACCTTATTGCAATCTCACAATACTATGTAGCTAATGCTTTTATTGTTTCCATTTTTCAGATCAGGATACTGAGCCTGAGAGAAGTTAAATGAATTCCTTGGGGTCACAGTGCTAATAAGTGTTTGAGGCAGAATTAAAACTAAAGTTTTCCTAAATTCAACACTCCACCCCTCTGCAACCTTGCTGCCTTGGTTTATAATTTTAGACCCAAGATACTTTAGAATTGATCTTGACACTCATTTTATAAATAAGGAAATTGATGCTCATAGGAGATAAGTGACTTATCTAAGGCCTTACAAAGCTCTTTTTCCCCAGGCCCAGCAACTTTTCTATTACAGCTCTTGGCTCTGATAACAGCTGAGTGACTGGGTCCGTTAGTTTCCTCTTTTGCACTTCAATTTTAAAAAAATCACAGAATTTCTGAATTGCTTTTAATCTGATCCATTCTATCATATACTCTACTGCTACTGTACCTACAGTACATGGAGTTATCTAGACTTGTGTGAAAATACCTAGTCAATCAATCAACGTGCATTTATTACGCACTTTCTATATGTCTGGCAATGTACAAAGCATGGGGGATACAGAGAAAAACAGAAGATAATTCCTGCCCTCAAAGAGCTCACAGTTTAATGTAGGAAACTACATGAAAAAAAGTCTATACAAATAAGGTGGCACAATGAATAGAGTGCTAGAAACCTTGAGTTTAAATCCAACGTTAGATCCTTCCTATCTTAGCGATCCTGATCAAGTCATTTGATCACTGTCCATCTCAGCTTTTTAAACTCTGAAATGAAAATAATAACAGCACTTATCTCCAATGGTGGATGAAATGAGATATCTGTAAAGTGCTTAGCATGATGTCAGGCACACAAAGCATTGTATTTCTATATCTCCTAATATAGTACAAAATATAGCTATTATTATTATTATTATCATTTTGTTATCAACATAAGGGAGACACATTCATATGAGAAACTTATTCCTTACACTGAGTCACTGCCCGAGACAGTGACCCATTTCTCCCAGGCCCAATTGTCTGAGTCCAAGAGGAAGGAATTGAGACTTTCTTTCACATGACAGAGCTTCAAGTACTTGTTGACATTGGCAATAAACATACTCCTTCCTAAATCTTCTCTTCTCCTGGTTAAGTATCAGTAATTTTCTTAGCTAATTCTCCTATAGCATTTTTCATTTCCCTCATTCTGATTGTCTTCTTTTGGATACCCTCCAGGTAATAAGGTACTTTCTTAAATGCCATGCTCAGAACTTAGAGCAATACTTGAAATGAACCAGTGCAGATTGCAATGATATTATCTTCCTCATGTTGGGCATCACAGCTTTCTGTGTAGGCAAAGAACACATTAGTTTAATTTATTATTATTATTGGGTGTTATGTCACCCTATTGTACTAACATTGAACTTCTAGTTCACTAAATTCTCCAAATCATTTTCAAACTTTTTTTAGTTATACCTCCCTCATTTAAAACACATTAAGTATATTTTTGAACTCAAGTGTATCTACATATATGTCAATTAAATTCTATTTTAATCAGTTTGGTCCCAATATCTAACAAAATTCATGACAAATCCATTTTTACATCTTCATTTATGATACAAGGAAGAAGAGAAGCTATATAACATACGGGCTAGGGAGGCAAATCTAGAGTCAGAAAGACATGGGTTCAAATATAACTTTTCACCTCTGATTTAGTTTGTGTCTCTATTCAAGTCACTTAATTTCTCAATATTTCAGACAACTCTATGACTAGGTTTCAGAGTCTAATTTGTTTTGAGTGGGCCCTATACCAGTTTAAGTCACATCTGGTTTCTACTCTTATTCTTAAACATTTAAATATGGGAAAAGAGGGATACAGTTGGAAATTTAAAATGTAACAAAATAAATAAAATGTTATTAAAATATGGAGATAATGTTCACACTGTTTCCCTCATATAGGGTGCTGTGAGGGAAGCTACAACAAATAAGGGGCATGTCCAGAACAAAAGGCTGTTTTTCTGTGTAATTCTTTGTGCTTTCTACATAATATTTTCTGTTTCTATACATTTCTTACTTTCTCTGCTGACCTCTCAAAATGAGGGTTGTGTTGACAAACATTTAATGAGAATGTTGATGGCATATTAAAGAATAAAGATGTTCATGTCTAAACAGATGAAATTTTAATGCACTGGGGTTATTGTATTTGTGTTTCTGTATTGATCATTCTATCTACAATTAGTGAGATAAGAGGAGATTTCAATCTGTGCTTCTCTGGTGGGTTGTTGACAGTGGTGAATGAAGTTGATTGAACAATTTGTCAAATGCAATGTGGGAAAGCTGTTGTGCTTTATGACCTTTGAAGGTATATCCATCCACTCTAATGAAGCATGAAGGAGGATTTTAAAACCCATAAAACAACAGCACATTGAATACCTCACTCCTACTGACTAACAAGTCACATAAAACCATAAAGAGAGAATGCAAATAAAAAAAGTGATTTCTAAGTAGCCCATAAGCAAAAGTAGTTGAGGAAAAGTATGAGCTAGAGTAAGACTTTAAAAAACAGAGCTGACTAATGTTCACTCTTGGCCAATCCATATTATTATATTTTATTTGCAATGAACATTTAGAATCATTAGCAGTAGTTATGGCAGAGTAGAGTCAGTCAGGATGACCCAAGTTCAAATGGCTTATTTGACATTTTAGTCAATACCTAAAGCCAGTAAGATGAAAAGAGAGAGGGAATAACCATTTATATATTGGCTACTATGTCCCAGGCTTGGTACATACTTTATTAATATTATTTCATCTTATAACAACTTTGTGGGGTCTTCATTTTTATACTTGAGGAAACTAAAGCAGAGATTAAGTGAATTGTTCAAGGTCACACAGGTAGTTAAGTGTCTGAGGCCAGACTTGAACTGAACATTTTTTTTGACTATAGGCCCAGTCCTCTACCCACTGAACCAGCCACATAAGTTCCTTTAATGTGATTCACAATTGATCTGAGGAAACTCAGGGATATCTGAGACCCTTTTTAGGTGGTCCACAAGGACAAAACCATTTTTTACAACATTTTAAGACATTTTAGTTTCTATTTTGGCAAAATCACAATAGATATAAACTACATAAACAAGAATTCTTTGGGTTCTTCTATAAATTATGATTATAAAAGGATCATGAGTTCAAAAAGTTGGAGAACCACTACCATACAAAAGGCATTTAATTCCCACAAGTCTAGAGAGCTTTCTAAGCCTACAAGTTAGATGGGTAGAGAGAATTTCCTTGGCTGGGACTTCCCTATATCAATAAAATCAAATGTCCAGTTGCTATTCCTATCTTATTGGAAGTTATAGAATTTTAGGCTAGAAAGTTCTTGAACACAGAGATAGAAATGTAGAGCTGAAAAGAATGGGAGCTGTAATGGAGTTCACTCCTTCTCCCGCACTTTATAGTTGGGGAAACTGAGTCCCAAAGAGGTTAATTGAATTGCCAATAGTTAAGAGGTTAGGAAGTGGCAGGGTTGGAATTCATACTCAAATCCTATGATTCCATGTTTAGCCTTCCAGGTATATAGTTCTCACCCTTTCTGCTTCAAATTTCTTTGTAGTTTCTTTACCTATTCTTTGAATTTCTTTATGTGCGTGTATGTATGTTGCAATATACCCACACTTCCCTCCCCCCATACACACACACCCATTAAAATCACCTGTCCCACCACAGAACATAAGCTCTTTGAGAACAGGGACTCATTCATTTTTCTTTGTATATCTAATCATCTAGGCTGAAAAATAGAAAGCGATTAACACTGTGCTGAATGGACTGAAATCACTCTATGTAACTATATAGCAAAATGACCTTTCTTCCCTACCTAGTTTTACTACTTACTTTATTCTGTGGTTTTGGTCAAATTGATTTTTCTCTGATTTCTAGTTTCTTTATCTATAAAATGGGAAAAAATGGACAGAATTATTTCAAGGTCTAAATAGTGTGAATCGATGTTAACATCAAACCTCTCATACCCAGGAGATCCAAAGAAAACACTTAGGAAAAGAGAGAGAAAAGTATTCCCTGAGCTCCTTGTTAAGAAGATTGTTTTCTCTTGAAATTAAATTTGTCAGAATACAAGTTCTTCCTGCCACCAATGCCCCCAAATCCACTGATTAATATAGATCTAATTACTTTTGATATAGTAGGCATGGAAGATAAACTCTGCCACATGTTTCCTTCCATTAATCCAGGATTAAAGATGGTTAGTTCAGCAACAAAAATAAAGATGTGTAAAATAAAAAGAGAAAGAAAGAAATAGAAAGATAACTAGATAGATAGCTAGATGGATGGATGGATAATAGCTAATTTGTTGAGTTGTTACTCAACACTATTTTAAATATTGGGGAAATAAAACAAATAGGACAATTTCTAACCTCAATGAATTTACATTATTCCAGGGTCAAATTAACACAAAAGAGAGAGTTTAAAGGGAAGAAGGGAGCACTGCTAGCAGAAAGCTAAAGTTTGGAAATGGTGACCAGAAAGTGGGAAAGTTAAGGGAAAAACTCACCTAAAAACAGCCCAGTGAAGTTCCTGGGCCAAAGTCCAAACTTCTAAATGAAGAGAGAAGGGAGGAATGATGATAATGACTGAAGTTCAGGAAGTCTGAAAATGAGAGCTATGGCTAAAAAGGGAGAGTGGCTTCCCTTAAAACTATATTAAAGCTATGGCAGAAACTAGGCATTGATCCACACTTAACACCGTACACCAAGATAAGGTCAAAATGGGTTCATGACCTAGGCATAAAGAATGAAATTATTAATAAATTAGAGGAACACAGGATAGTTTACCTCTCAGACCTGTGGAAGGGGAAGGACTTTATGACCAAAGAAGAACTAGAGATCATTACTGATCACAAAATAGAAAATTTTGATTATACCAAACTGAAAAGGTTTTGTACAAACAAAACTAATGCAGACAAGATTAGAAGGGAAGCAATAAACTGGGAAAATATTTTTACAGTCAAAGGTTCTGATAAAGGCCTCATTTCCAAAATATATAGAGAATTAACTCTAATTTATAAAAAATCGAGCCATTCTCCAATTGAAAAATGGTCAAAGGATATGAACAGACAATTCTTAGATGAAGAAATTGAAACTATTTCTAGTCATATGAAAAGATGCTCCAAGTCATTATTAATCAGAGAAATGCAAATTAAGACAACTCTAAGATACCACTACACACCTGTCAGATTGGCTAAGATGACAGGAAAAAATAATGATGATTGTTGGAAGGGGATGTGGGAAAACTGGGACATTGATGCATTGTTGGTGGAGTTGTGAACGAATCCAACCATTTTGGAGAGTAGTTTGGAACTATGCTCAAAAAGTTATCAAACTGTGCATACCCTTTGATCCAGCAGTGTTACTACTGGGATTATATCCCAAAGAGATTATAAAGAAGGGAAAGGGACCTGTATGTGCACGAATGTTTGTGGCAGCCCTTTTTGTAGTGGCTAGAAACTGGAAACTGAATGGATGTCCATCAGTTGGAGAATGGCTGAATAAATTGTGGTATATGAAAATTATGGAATATTACTGTTCTGTAAGAAATGACCAACAGGATGATTTCAGAAAGGCCTGGAGAGACTTACACGAACTGATGCTGAGTGAAATGAGCAGGACCAGGAGATCATTATATACTTCAACAACAATACTATATGATGACCAGTTCTGATGGACCAGGCCATCCTCAGCAACGAGATCAACCAAATCATTTCTAATGGAGCAGTAATGAACTGAACTAGCTATGCCCAGAAAAAGAACTCTGGGAGATGACTAAAAACCATTACATTGAATTCCCAATCCCTATATTTATGCACACCTGCATTTTTGATTTCCTTCACAAGCTAATTGTACAATATTTCAGAGTCTGATTCTTTTTGTACAGCAAAATAACGTTTTGGTCATGTATACTTATTGTGTATCTAATTTATATTTTAATATATTTAACATCTACTGGTCATCCTGCCATCTGGGGGAGGGGGTGGGGGGTAAGAGGGAAAAATTGAAACAAGAGGTTTGGCAATTGTTAATGCTGTAAGGTTACCCATGCATATAACCTGTAAATAAAAGGCTATTAAATAAAAAAAAAACTATATTAAAGCAATCTTCTAAACAAATTCTGAAGTGACAGAATCCACAAAAAGATAAAGTGAAACAATATTTCAGCCCAGGATAACTTAGGACTATGGGAAATGATTTGTCTCACTTTGGTAAAGGAGAAGTAAAAAGCACACATAAGCAATTTAGCCTTCATATCCTTACTTAGTAGTGCAGGCACAAGAGGCCAATTGTGAAGTCTCCAACCTCAGTACAGGAGGCAAATTGCCAGTCTTGGGATCACCAGCAGAAGTGGGACTAAGCCAGACCACACCAGTACAGTTGGCAAGCCATCCGGTCCTAGAAGCTTTGGTGTAAAAAGCCAGTGAATAAGCCCCTGAATTCCAGTGCAAGAAGCCTGGGATATTCCTTTCTATACTCAAGGAGAATTCAGCTTTAAAAATCATGAATTAAAATGTAAAATGACCAAAAACAAATGAAAAGAGTCCTGATCATAGAAAACTACTATGATGATGGAGAAGATTGAGAGTATAACAAAGTCTACATGCAAAGCCTCAAAGAGGAATATGAATTAATCTCAAGCTTCAAAAGTTCTTTTCAATGAGCTCAAAAAAGATTTTAAAAATCAAATAAAATTGTAGAAGAAAAGTTGGAAGAAGAAATAAGAGTGATGCAAGAGAATCATGGGGAAAAAAGAGTCAACAACTTGGAAAAAGAAAGGAAATTTTTAAGAATACAATTGGCCAGGGTGGGAAGGAGCCAAGATAGTGGAGAGGAGACAGAATTTTATCTGAGTTCTCCCTGATATCCCTCAAATCAACACTAAATCAAGTCCCTGACCTGGTTTTGGAGTGATAGAACCCACAAATATTTGGAGTTTAACATTTTCAGGAAAAAACATTTTGGAAGAACTTCACAAAAGGTATGTTTCAATCAGACACAGATGGAGGGACCAAACACAGGTGAGCACAGAGACCCAGGGTGGTGTGGCATACCACAAGCTAGAGAATATAACTGGAGGAACCTACAGCAGTGTTAGCTACTGTCCTGGTTTCAATCCAGTAGATAAGCAGATTAGCTGTAAGACATCCAACACAAATGCAAAAGGCAAATAGCGAGCCCCTAAACCCCAGAATAATGTGGGACCTGATCATGTCCACCCAGCATGGGAAGTTAGTCAGCATTGACCCAGCACAGCCACTGTCACCTGCAGAGGAAGCTTGGACATTCTCCTCTTCGCCCTAAAAGCAGACCTCAATTATTTTTTTAAAAAAATGACCATAGATAGTTTTTATGGAGAAAGAGAAGAATAGATTTCAAACCCTGAGGACACTAAAATAGATCGTCTCCAGATGAAGCCCCAAAAAGTGATATGAATTGATCCTGATCTCACAAGGCTCTCTGGAAGAATTCAAAAAGGACCTTAAAAGAGAATTAGAAGAGAGATGGAGAAAGGAAATGCGAACTTTGCAAAAGAATTTAAAAAAGGAAATGCAGACATTTTCTTAAGAAAACTCCTTAAAATAGACCTAGTAAAATGGAAAAAGCAAATAACTCCTTACAAAATAGATTTGACAAAATGGAAAAAGAAAACAACTCCCTGAAAAACAGAATTTGTGAAATAGAAAAAAAAATCCATTGAACAAAACAACTCATTTAAAAATTCAATTGGCCAAATATAAAAGTAGCTTTAAAAAGTAACTGAAGTAAATAATTCACTAGAAATTAGAACTGAACAAATCAAGAATCAATCAAAACCAAAAAAAAAAAAAAAAAAAGAAAGAAAAAAATAGAAGAAAATTTAAAATATCTCATTGGAAAGACAGCTGTTCTGGAAAATAGATCTAGGAGAGATAGTCTAAAAATTATTAGACTTTCTGAAAACCATGATTAAAAAAAAGAGCCTACAACTTATTTTTCAGGAAATCATTAAGGAAAACTGCCCTGATGTCCTAAAACCAGTAGGTAAAATAGCCATTGAAAGAATTTAACAGATCATTTCCTGAAAGAGACCCCAAAATGAAAACTCCAAGGAATATCATAGCTAAATGTCACAATTATCAGATCAAGGAAAAAATATTGCAAGCAGCCAGAAATAATTCAAATATCAAGAAACCATAATCAGAATTACTTAGGACCTAGCAGCTTTTACCTTAAAGGACAGAAGGACTTGGAATCTGATATTCTGAAAGGAATTTGGATTGCAGTAAAGAATCAATTGTCCAGCTAAATTGAGCATTATCTTTCAGGAAAAAAGATGAACATTCAGTGATTCAGGTGAATTTCATTTATTTCTGATGAAACGACCAGAGCTGAGCAAAAACTTTGATCTCCAAAAACAGAACTCGAGAAGCATAAAAAGGTAAAAAACGAAAGAATTCTTAAGAACTATATCTCTGTTATGGGTATAGTTAGAGAGTGCAGGTATAATTTGATGTTATAGTGATAATATAAAAAAGAAATCGGGGTAGAAAAGGGCTTGTACTGGGAAAAAAAAGATGAAAATGGAAGTAAAAGCAGGGAAATTATATCTCATGATGAGGCAAAGAAGACCTATTATAACTGAGCGAAAGAAAGGATGAACATTGCATAACTCTGACTCCATAAGATTTGGCTCAAAGAGAGAATATCAGAAGTATAATTGGCCAAATGGAAAAGGAAGTATAAAATCTAACTGAAGAAAATGATACCATAAAAGTAGAATTGACTAAGTGGACTCTATGAGGCATCAAGAATCAATCAAACAATAAAGGTCAGGAGTAGAATTTAGTGGGTTAAAAAAAAACAAAAAACAGGTGGTAATCATGACCTCAGACAAAGATATAACAGATTTAATCAAAAGAGGAAAATAAAGAAACTACACTATATGTC
This sequence comes from Sarcophilus harrisii, assembly GCF_902635505.1. NCBI lineage: Eukaryota > Metazoa > Chordata > Mammalia > Dasyuromorphia > Dasyuridae > Sarcophilus > Sarcophilus harrisii. The sequence continues at coordinate 36,728,296 of NC_045426.1, read as the reverse complement.
AGTAATAACAATCAATATTGTTTTAGACTATTTAAAATAATTAGACAATATAAGATTAGAATATTGCTTTGGAGTAGGCAGTGATGAGTTGGTGTATTTTAAAAATACATAGAAAGACTTGGACTTATGAAGGAAGATGGTATCCATCTGAAGAGAAACACAGGACTAGGAAGCATAGCACAATTTTACATAAATACATATATCAATGTGCATGAATATAGATATCTATGTGTATATATATATATTTATATATGTGTGCATATATGTATATGTATTTGTATATACATATACATCCATACACACATATATACACGTATGTATGTGACATCTATCTCTGTATCTATCTATCTATCATCTATCTATATCTATTTATCATTTCCATGTACTATCATTTCCATCCTTAACTGTAGCCTTCTTGGAGGAGGGAAGAAAGGGATGGGAGAAGAAAGTCCCCACAGAGAACAAAAAGAAAACCTACAAAGAAGCAAAGAAAAGATGGACAGCACAGTGCATAGAATTTATTATATTGACTTTCTTCAAACTGAAATTTATTGTTTTATATTTTGAAACATCTCATATTCTGGTATACACATTGCATTTTTCTGTTTTCTATTTACATTTTTTCTCTATTTACATTCTAAACAAATAAATATGCTTTAAAAAAGAATGAACCAAAAGAATGAAAAAGAAGAAAATATAAAATACTTCACTGGAAAAATATCTGAATTGGAAAATAGATCCAGGAGAGATTATTTAAGAATTGAAAGGTGTGATCAAAAAAAGAGCCTTACAGCATCTTTTAAGAAATTATTAAGGAAAACTGCCCTGATATCTTAAAAACCAGTAAGTAAATTGTAATGGAAAGAAAACACCAATTACTTTCTGGAAGAGATCCCAAAATGAAAACTCCAAGGGATATTATAACTAAATTTCAAAAGTCTTAGATCAAAGTATACAAATACTGTATACTTACAGTATTTAGGAAGGAAATAATTCTAATATCAAGGAGAAGCAATCAAATTAACACAGGACTTCTCAGCTTCTACATGAAATGATCAGGGGGTTTTGAATATGATATTCTAGAAGGCAAAGAAACTAGAATTTCAACCAAGAATTCACTATCCAGCAAAATTAATCATAAACTTCCGGGGGTGGGGTGGGTGGGAAATAAAGATTTAATGAAACCAGGGACTTTCAGACTTTCCTGATGAAAAAAACAGAGCTGAACAGAAAATTCAATTTTCAAATACTGAACTCTAGAGAATCATACAAAGGTAAACAGGAAAGAAAAATGTGTAGAACTAGAAAATAACCTAACATATATAGGGAACTAAGTGATGCAGTGAATGCTACAGGCAAGGAAATTTACTGGTTGTGTGACCCTCTTTGTTAGCATTTAACCATTCTTTGCCTCAGTTTCCTTCCTCAACTGTAAAGTGAGGATACTTATAAGTCCAGTCTAAATGCTGATTATTATTATTACCACATTTTGTAGATAGGGACAGAGAGATTAATGGAATTGCCCACCTTCTTATGGGTAGTAGAAAGTAGCAGAACCTGAATTTGAAACCTAACCCCAGACTAAACTCAGGACTCTGACACTTAACTCTGACTTTTCTGGGCCAAAGAAATTTAGTGGAAGAAACCTGTATCTTTTTATACCATTTTAAAATTCTAATTTAAAACACTGACTTAAAAGTCCATATATCTTTCAACATAGCACATAAAGCCACATATGAACAATAGCTTAGTTCAATGAAAGATGAGTTGTATTCCTGTGAGGTCTTGATTTGCAGCATGAATTCTTAATATAAAAACTCATAGATATAATATTAGCTAACATTACCTAAAGTTGTATAGTGCTGTGCATGTGTTATTTCATTTTATTCTCACAATGTTTTGAAGTAGTAGTGTTATTACCCTCATTATATAAATGAATAAATTGAGGCCAAGAGATATAAATTATTTGCCCAGAGTCATACAATTAGTAAATTTCAGAAGGAAAATTTGAACTCAGGTCTTTCTAACTCAATATCCAGCAATCTATGTGGTATACCATCTAACTTAGAAAAAACAAAATTACCCATCACCTTAGAAAAAGGAAGGGGGAGGGAGAGGGAACAAAAAAGATGAATGAAACTTCCTGTCATGATTTGATTTTAATTCTTTGTTCTCTGGGTGGAGTTGTTTGATTATTGAAAACTGGCAACATCCGTCTAATCCTCAGAATCTAATAAAGATTCCATCGGTACAAAATCGTTATCCTTGGGCAGAAAGAGAACCAATTCAATTATGATGTTGGCTGAAAAATTGAAAGGCTTTTTAACTTGAGGGTGGAAAAGTTGTAGTACATATTAAAATGGTTACTACAAAACTCAAGCATCCAGGCTAAAAAATGCTAATATGTTCCTTTGTTACCCTCTAATTCATAAGATTCATGGAAGCCTACAGCCAATGAAAGTGGTGCTAAATTTCATCTGCATTTAAAAAAAATAGCAAAGAAATAAATTGTAAAGTTATTAACATTCATGTCTAGTTGCATTATTAAGCTGTACACATCAAATCGAGTAGTGTGAGGAGAGAAATGCCATAATGAAGTCAAGCAGCATTTAATCAGAAGAATTTCTAAAGGTCACTAGAGCATTGGACATTATCCTTCCATGCATGGCAGCAATTGGAAAGAAATAACTGATGTAAACCAATAAGAATAAATTTAATAAATGCTCTGAGTATTGTTTCTGTTAGTGAAAAAATGTGCTTGAGTGTAATACTGGAAGTCAAACCAACAATTCCAAGCCCAAATTACAGAATACAGCTGTCTTAATTTAGGGGAGATTAATAAGCAGATAGATGTCCCATATGAAGAGGCTTGGGCTACTTTAAGAGCTTTTTCATGGCTTCATGAATAGAGATGCCTCCTTGGAATCCTGACAATCTAATCCTAGTTCCTCCTACTACATATAGTAACTGTATGACCAGTGCCAGTCACACAAATTCTTTTTTAAAAAAATTTTATTATTATAGCTTTTTATTTACAAGATATATACATAGGTAATTTTTCAGCACTGACAGTTGCAAATTCTTTTGTTCCAATATTTTCCCTTCTTTCCCCCATCCCTTCTCCCAGATGGCAGGTTGACCAATACATATGTTAAAGTATAAGTTAAATACAATATATGTATACCACATAAATTCTTAAATTCCCAAAGACAACTTTTCTGCGATTATAAATTGCAGTGAAGAGATTGATCAGCTTTGTCCCACACTAATGAAATTAATTCTCACCCCCACTCCCTAATAAACAAAAATCCCATTCTTCTTTTTAAGTTGTTCTTTATTGGTTAATAGGCAAGTCCATATTCTTCCATGCATTTAGAAAGAACTCCACAATTTGGTTCTTTCTCTTTTCATTGGTTAAGGGAGCAATATGCTAATTTAAATAACCAATGATTTATTAATATATTCCTACTCATAATAGCATGCTTTAGGACAAGTATTCCCATTTTAATAGTTAAATTTGAGCATTTGAGCTCTTTAAATATTTCATATTCACAGTTTAAAAACTTATATTTCTCTCCCTGCCCTATACTTGGTTCTGAAGTTTCAGTTAGTAAAAACAAAGAAAATGAATGTGTAACCAAGTGCCTGGCTATACATCTTGTCAAGTACTGTTAAACTGCTTTAAAAAATCTATCTACATGAAGTTTACGTTTCTGATTTGGAGGTGATTACTATCTGTGGGGTCAAGAAGACTGACACAGAAATGGGACTTTGAAAGCTGGGTTTCCAAGGCTGTTTTTTGTTGTTGTTGTTGGAATGGCTGTTTATGTCACTGGCCTTTGGACTTGGATTTAACCCATTTTCTTTGCTTGAGAGAAGGCCTTAGCTCACAGCTTCACGTCAGGACACCAGTCTGTCTATTGTTTCTGAACAGTTTGTAGATATTTCAGTTATGTTTGACACATGTCCTTGAAGTTTTTTTTTTTCTCCCCCTCCCTGTTTAATTTAACTTGCCACATAGCATCAGACAAAAGCTGTTTTTCCGTACTGATGCCATCACCTCTCTACACATGTCCAATTCTGGAGAGTCATGCTTTTGTCTGCTAGTATTTTGATGGACACATGATCTCAGTGATGTTCTGGTGCTCCATCCAGGTCCTCTCATCCTGTGTTATTGTTGCTCATATCTTTCTGTCAATCTTCCAGTACATTTTATTCAATGCAATAACAATGATCCTCAAATTCTTTAAATATGTTTTTGATATAGTTTCAACAATTGATCTGTTCATCTGTTATCTTCCACTCTTGAAATGTTCATCAATTAATCAATATGTATTTATTAAGTACCTTCTCCATATTAAAAGGTACACTGTGCTAGACACTGAGGACATAAAAGCAAAATCAAGACAACTCCTGTTTTCATGAAGTTTATAGTGTGATGGAGAGGGGGGAGGAGGGAGACAATACATATTGAAGAGTGATGGCCAAAGAAGGAAGTAGTGGGGAAAGTTACATCAATGATAAGTGAAGACACATAGCAGGTCATTGTCTGGTGCTGTTTACTGAGAAATTCTTACTCTTTTCCTGCTTAATCTCATGAGTCGCGGCTCTTTAAACTGATCTTTGGCATAGACAGAGATTCTGAATCCATAGCTGATCATACTGATGACCCTACATAGCATGGTGGTAAATCATTGCCAGCCAAAAGAAAAAGGAGGAAAGGACTCTAGGAGCAGAATGAGACAAAAATATTTTTTGGATGTGTCCAAAGTAGAAATTTATTTTCATTGACTATACATGTTTGGAATGGGTTTTGTTTTTCTTTTGTTCCCAGTTGGGGGAGGGAATGGAAGGATGAAAAGGTAAGATTTTGCTAATTAAAAAACAAAATTTAATTTTTAAAAAAATTAAGAAAAGGTCCTTGTCAATAAAACCCAGAACAAAACTTCAGAAGATTGGGATTTTATCTTTAAATCGTTTCTGAACTGTGCATTCAATAATACCTCAGAGAGGTATCACTGATAGTCTCCTGGAAGTTGGGCTATTGGCTGATAATAATTTAACCAGAGTTAGCCTGTCAAGGAAACTTGACATTTAACTTGCAAAGCTAGGTAGGAAGTTAAGTATTTTCTAGGTGAGGTGTTTAGGTGTCTACAAATTAGTCAGACAGTCAGTATCAATATGTTTTTCCAGGTCATTACTTTTATCAGTTAGGGAACCGAGAGCCAGGACAAATTTAGGGAAGTAGTTTTGAGTCTGCTTTGACAGAGGCTCCTTGAATGCATTTAAGATCACATACCATTGACATGCGGAGCAAAAAGGAGAATGAGGATTCTGAAAAAAATATCTGTAATAGGCATCTTGGAATCCAGAGCAAAGTTCTTATTTTTCTTTTCAATTTCTAATCTTGGGAAGAAGAAATGACCATGGTCAAAGGTTGCAGAGAGAAAAAAAAAACACAAACAAAACCTTTTCCTGTCTATTAAAAGCAGAACTATCTTTTCATGCAACAGAAATAGCTCAAATAGTCTTAAATTTACTGATTAGAGACTTTCAAGGTCAAAATTGGAATTCTGAAACAAAAAAGGATAACTGCCTTTAACTACCCCCTCTGATGGAGGCAAAGTTGTTCCAAAGTTTTATTTGTGTTTCTTGTTAGAATAGGTTAGAATTGGCATACCATTAACAGTATTTTTTCTTCTATTTCTGTGCTGAGGGCAGGGTGTCAGAGAGGGTGCTATACAATAAGACCTAGATCCATTCAGTATAAAGAGAAAATAGCCCTTAATTAAATTATGTTCTTTTAAAATAAGATTTTTTAAAAATACAAATGATGCTTTCCTAAAATATCTAACTAGATAGAAAAACACAGGATTTTCTTTTGTAAATTTTTTTAGTATGACCAATCAGGGAAGAGAGAAAAACTAAGAAAATATAATGTAAAAATACAAAGAAAAAAAGAGTCCTCTTGTTCCCACAATTTGTTACATTGAAAAGAAAAATGGACAATATGTATGACTTAAAAGCAAGTCAGAAACGATCTTTATTAATTTAGATTTCTAAATTGTGATGTGAATGAGTTTTGACTGCTTTTATATGATGCATTATCCTAGTGAAGTTGTCTCGGTTACACCCTTGCAGAGATAGATTGGGGAACTTCTGAAATTTGTGTACAAATCAACCTAGACTGGGTAACATTTTTATCTTGCTCCCCTCCTCTCCTCATCTTTCTTTTTACATTCTCCTATCAAAGCTATGTATACTCACTATGCTAGGGATGTTGTTTGGGAAGCACAGACATGCATTCATGTTTCTAATATGTCTTTCTTTCTGTGGGACTAAAATAAGAAAGTCCTGAAATAAGGAAAGACGTTTCACCTCTACACAAAATTTTATTAGGGAATGATTTATGTTTAGACCTGTTTAAGTTAATTCCTTTGTGCTAGTAGCTATCTGATTGAACTAATTTTCATTTTAAAACCATAATTTGTGTATTACACTTATAAAATGTTTAGTCTAGCTGAAGGCATTTTTTCTATTCTCTGTTACTTGATTTTATTTCCTGAAACTCTTACTGTATCAGGAGTGATGACTATAAGCCTACAAAAGCCCCTTGCTATAGTAATACCCACTTAGCCAGTTACAGACCAGTGATTTGTAGTGACTTCTAAAACTTTTTCTATTTATTCCCACCAATTCAATAATCCTAAATTTTCTACTGCAGTCATTGCAAAGAAAAAAACACTGGTCATGGTGCCCCTTTTCATTCGCAAAGGATTGTCCGATATTTCCAACTTATATACCATGATATGTCAAGTGTCAGGTTTGGGCAGAAATACAAAAAACCCTGAAAAGTTGATTATGAAGATGTTTCTGTAAGGTAACCTCGTAAAATTTCTAACTTTTTAGTATATTTCCATAATATTCCCCGTATATTTTTTTTCACTTTCAAATTCCAAGCTACTTGTAATTCTCTGAATTTTGCATATTTTTACAAAATATCAGTGTAGTGTTCTTTAAATTATAATCTTCTCGGGGAGCAGGTTTCTTGAGGGGCTGCTGGAGGCAGCCTTCTTTTCACTTCAGTGGAATCACGCCAAATGCATCCAGAGATTAAAGTCAAAATCCTTTATTTTCTCTTTTAAGTATTGTCTCCTTCCTTGGGCCAGGCTAGCTTTCTTAGAGGCCTATTTCTCTTCTTGGTTGTGAGAGCTCTTGCCATTAGTCCTTTGCCAGCTTCAGCCTTTATCTCCCTTCGAATGTCTCCAGCCAGCACAAAGGTGGAAATGGAATGAATCTACCTCTTCCTCCGAGAGTAGGCTTGTCCTTTTGTGGGCTTGTCCTTTAGTGGGGTCCTACTGATATACACTCTCTTAAAGGTGTGAATCTTGTGGAACTCTAATAAGTACTAAGTACATTAGTGAGCTGGAGAATTGTTAAGTACCATGCTAAAATAGATAATTATTGTCTCTATCAATTCCAGTGACTTAGCACCTTGTAAGAATTCTAACATCTTAGGACTTTGCTTTTTTTTTTTTTTTAATTTCTTTCAAAGAGAAGATCTGTTTTTGTCTTTCACACAATCCTTATCCCATCCTTGTCAAAAGGAAAGATAGTGATTCTATGGAATTTGCTTAGAGTTTGAGTCTACATTCATTCAGACCTTTTGACTTTACTCTGCAATAATAAGTAAGCAGTGCCTTCTTTTATGATATCTATACTAGTGAATGGCAAGACCAGAAGTATGATTTTGTAGTCCTTCTTTCCCAGGTCCAAGTCTCCTCTTTCCCACAAAAATATAAATGAATTTCCTATTATGTAGGTGTGACTTAGAGTCTAAAATATCTGGACTATTTATTATTGCTATGTTTTTAACCAATACTAATTATGAAATGCCAAACCAACTACCCAAAATTTTGAACTCAACATTACTCATTATTATTTCTATTGTAATTATCTCCTTCCAAAGCCCAATATGGGATCAACACCCCCTGGATTAGAGAAAAAAAAAAAGCATTCATCAAGTGCCTCTTGGGTTCTGGATGCTGTGCTAAGTGCTTTACAAATATCTCATTTGATTCTCACAACAATTCTGAGAAGTAGATGCTTCCCATTTGATAGATAAGTAAGCTGATCCGAGGTTAAATGACTTGTCCAAGATATCTCTCTCTCTCTCTCTCTCTCTCATCTCTGTCTCTCTGTCTCTCTGTCTTTCTATCTCTCTCTTTTTCTCTGTCTATCTGTCTGTTTGTCTGTCTCTCTCTCTCACACACACATACACAAACACAGACATACATTTAATAAGTTTCTGAATCCAGACTTGAACTTACATCTTCTTAACTCCAAGCCTAATGCTCTACCCATTGGATAATCTATCTACACTTAAATGGATTTGGAAACCAAGAACTTTGTACAGTGTATTTAATTTTCATGCTCATGTTAACTTCACTATTGCTTTAATTAAAATGTTTTCCCTTCTGGTTTACACAGTGCCATAACTATTAAACAGAAGCCCATATGGCCTATGTAGCTATCTGCCAACCCTTATAGGTAGACAACATAAATGGAGATCTATGGGGAGTGGAGGGTTTGATATATTTTATCTTCTTTAGAATGGTTTTCAATGGCATGGCCCCTCTATTCTATTCTCCTTAGAAGCCCTTCAATAAACCTCCCATTTTCTCCAACTAGTTATAAACCTTGCCAAAACTGCCTTCACTTTGTAAAAGCTACCTTTATAAAATCAGAACACTATTGCTATAGCCTGCTTTCCCCTATTATTTCCATAGAACATGTCACCATATTTTGTTCTCGTTCCAATTTTAAATTTTTATCATTTTTGTTTGTATCAGAATCTGCTATGAAAGGGATATATATTATACACACACACACACACACACACACACACACACACACAGTCATTCACATAAGAATGAGCAGGCAAGAATTGGGAGGTTTTAGAAAAGATTGTCTAACCTCAGTGGATATAGAAGACAAATATTTTCAATGACTATCATGCAGTATGCTACAGTTGTAAACCAGTTCCAACATATGCTGATATTAATGTTAACTTGAAAATAATTGTACTCCACTTTTGTCGTAGCAATGGTATTAGCAGCAAATAGAAGAACCTCTTGGGATTGTAAATTTGGCTTTAATTTATTGCTTATAATCTCTGCTTAAATCCAAGTAAAAGTGTTTGTTCTGCTAAGTCAACAATCCATCATGTCATGAAAAATGCCAACAGCATCCCACGAGGAATGCTGCCTAACACTCTGGATGTTACAAGAAGTTCAGTGGATAGAGGAAAGGTGAGAGAGAGATACCTGAAATTAATGGAAGGGTCTCTCATTGTATTATTTCTCTTTTAAAGAAGCGAGTAAATTGCTGCATAGACCATGGTCTATATTTTCATATTCCTCAAATAATATACAATGCTCTTGTAGTAATAGACCAGTTTAAAAGATATTTATGATCTTACCGTGGCTGAAACAGATCTGAGAGAATTTTGTGTCATCATATAGCTAGATGGTAACATGGCTAAAGCACAGGACCTGGAGTCACAAAGATTTGAGTTCAAATTTAGCTTCGGACATTCATAAGTTATGTAACCCTAGACAAGACATTTAATCTTCATTTTCTCCATTCCTTCTTCTGCAAAATGGAGGTAATATCTGTTCTAAAGCTGTTGTAGGAATCAAATGAGATAATAATTGTAAAGTGATTAGTAGAGTGCTTGGTACACACAGTATGCACCGTATAAATGTTAGTTGTTATTATTATTAATATTATTATTTCTTTGACAGGTCAGTCTGTGACATTTAGACACAGACCTTAAAGAAAAAATTTGATTGCTGTTACAATCCCACACTTCTTCCTTTCAGAAAAAAATTTCTCTGGTCTTTGCAAGGGTAGATTCATAAGATTTATTATGGATTTTAGTGTTATGATTGACATGTATCCCTGAACTTATAACTCTGACAATTCTTTGTGCTGCTACATGGTGTTGCAAAGCTTAAACAAAGAAGACAGCAGTAAAATTTTGTATGCTAACCAATCTGGAAGACCCCCAAATCCTTTATTCTGATTCTAATATTATCTCATAATCTCCCAGAATAGCCTCATTTTACACCCTTCAATATATTTTCAATGTTCTCAAATTTAACATTAGACAACAATTTCAGGGAGTGAAACAAAGTGGAGAATGCAAACCTTTAACATTTTTACTAATAATAGTTTATTTTTCCAAAAACATGGAAATATAATTTTCAACATTCACCTTTGCAAAACCTTATGTTACAATTTTTTTCTTCTTTCCTCTTATTTTTCTCTTTCCCCCTTCCCAAGACAGCAAGCTATCCAATGCAGGTCAAACATGTTCCGTTGTTCTAAACATATTTCCATCAGATCAAAAGGGGAAAAACATGAGAAAGAACAAAAAACAAGCAAACAACAAACAAGGTGAAAATACTATTCTTTGATCTCCAGTCTGTCTCCATCTTTCTCTCTCTATGTGGATGGTACTTTCCATCCCAAGTCTATTGAAATTGCCTTGAATCACTTCATTGTTGAAAAGATACAAATCCATCACTGTTGATTATCACATACTTTTGTTTTACTGTGTACAATATTCTCTTAAACCTTTAACATCTGCATTTATTTTCATGTTTTGATATATTGTATTTTCTATGATGCCATTTTACTATGGCTGTCATTTTTCTTCTCAATATTTTGTAACTTTACTTATCCTTTCTCCAGAAGGATGCTAAATAAATATTTGAGTCCTGTTATAGAATACAGATAGTGTCCCCAAAAGTCTTGTTTTAAGTTACTAGAATTTAAAGTGTACTATGAAGTTTCACAATACCTTGTATGGATGCAAATGCACATTTGTACATAAGACCATATTATGAAGAAAAGTTTTCCCCTTTTGATGGAAATATTATTCCTCTACCCTTATGGAATCAGAATTAGCATTTCATATGTAGAATTTTGAGGGGCAGGGATAAGGTAGCATAAATACGCTCACTTACAGTTATTCTCCTAATATTTGCCTGTGAATAGAGCACTGAAGCTGAGGTTAATAAGACCATAGTTAAAATCAACCCTCAGATAATAGTTGTATGACACTGCTCAAGCCTCAGCTTCTGCCTGACTCAGTTTCCTGAACTGTAAAATGGAAATAATAGCATCTACTTCCCCAGGGTTGTTCTGAAGATAAAATGAGATATTTGTCAATTATTTTGCAAATCTTAAATTCTGGTACAAATATCAGTCATGTATCTTATAAGTTTTGTTGTCCTTTTGTTTTTCCTTTTATCTAAAACTAGCTGAAGTCTTTTGCTTATTGTAAAAGAGTAACTTGATTAATAAAGGATCCATCTGGTCTTAGATGTACCTATAGATTGTGACATCAAAAAGAAGAGCTTTTGTGTCCTTTTTAGCCAACCTTGAGTGAACTGAGGAACATTCCACCCCAATAATCATAATTCCACTCTGAATGCAAGGGTATTAAAGCATACCATTTTGTGAGTACTGTAAATGGAATGGGATGATTTGGTCTTTTAAATCAATTGATCACAATCTATATATTTCCATAGGAAGAAATGTCAAGTTATGGCAATTTTCGTCCTTTCCCAAAGATCTTCCTTCTATATAATCAGGGTTTATTTTTATTTTTAATAAAACTTTTTATTTTCAAGACATATGCACAGATAATTTGACAACATTGACCCTTGCATAGCCTTGTGTTTCAGACTTTCTCTTCGTTCCTCCACCCTCTCCCCTAGATGGCAAACAATCCAATATATGTTAAATTCATTAAAATATGTTAAATCCAATATGTGTAAACATATTTATACAATTCTCTTGCTGCACAACAAAAATCAGATCGAAAAAAGAAAGTAAATGAGTAAGAAAACAAAATGCAAGCGAAGAACAACAAGAAGAGTGAGAGTGTTATGTTGTGATCGCCACTCTGTTCCCATAGTCCTCTCTCAGAGTGTAGATGGCTCTCTTTATCACAAGATCATTGGAACTGACCTGAGTCATCTCATTGTTGGAAAGAGTCATGTTCATCAGTATTGATCATTGTATAATATTGATGTTGCTGTGTACAATGATCACCTGGTTCTACTTTCACTTAGCATCACGGAAGACTCTGCAAGCTTCTCCAAAATCATCCCCCTGATCATTTCTAACAGAACGATAATATTCTATTACTTTCATACACTATAACTTATTCAGCCATTCTCCAACTGATGGATATCTACTCAGTTTCCAGTTTCTTATCATTATGAAAAGGACTTCCACAAACATTTTTTGCACATATGGGTCCTTTTCCTTCCTTTAAGATCTCTTTGAGATATAGACCCAATAAAAACACTGCCAGATCAAAGGGTATATATACATAGTTTAATAATTTTTTGAACATAGTTCCAAATTGCTCTCCAGAATGGCTAGATCCATTCATAGTTCCACCAATAATGTATCAGTGCCCCAGTTTTCCCACATCCCCTCAACATTCATCCTTGTCTTTTTCTGTCATCTTAGCCAATCTAAGAGGTGTGTAATGGTATCTCAGAGTTGTCTTATTTTGCATTTATCTAATCAATAGTGAGTTAGAGCATCAGGGCTTATTTTTAATAAATTAAAATGAGTATCTTTTTTTTTCTTTGAGAAAAAATGGAATTTTTCTCTACTTTATCTTTCTGGATTTTTCAGACTTTGTGCTCTCATTTACAGGATTTTTTCCCATAATATTTCAAAGCTCAGGTTCATCATATTATAAAGTTCTTTATAAGCATCATATAAGTTTGAAGCATAGCCTCACATGGAAGAAGTCATAGAATGTTGATTTATATAACAAATTCCACAGTCTTAATTCATTAACCTCCATACCTAGGGATGTTGAAATATTGGCTAAATTATACTTATCTTTAAGAGTAAACATATTCAAACAAGCACTGAAAATATAATATAATGACTCAAAAATCAAACTAATAAGTCCTACAGGGAAATAAGATATTGAAATTAGATTATTTCTTTTTCAAAGAAAAACTTCAAGTGGTCTGAAGGATGCAATTACCATCTACAACTTCATGAAAGGGTCAGCCCTGCTTGTAGGTGCAAGGGAGTAGATTGGAACAGAGATAAGAAGAGAATTAAACATCATATAATCAAAACAAACTAATAGAAAGAAATGTTCAGGCTGGTCATGTAGACACATTATTTATTATCGAAATTATATAAAATATTTAATAAATTTAATTAAATAAAATTCAATCACAAAACATTGCTTTAGGTATTCTATGAGGGTTATAATTTCAGTCAGTTAATCAGTCAACAAGCATTTATTAAACACTTAGTATATGTCAAACATTATGGTAAATGTTAAAAAATAGAAAGGCAAAATAATTGTCTGGGTCCCAAGGGAATCACTTGGAAAGGGGACAGGCAATATTTAAGTAACTATATATCTACAGACTATATGTAGAATAGACATAAAGCAATCACAGAAGGAAGGCACTAAAAGTTGCAAGAAAAAGTCTAGGAAGGCCTCCAACAGTAAGTGGGATTTGAGCTATTTACTTTTTAAAAAAATATTTTGTATGTTATTTTCCCCCAATTAGATGTAAAAACAACTTTTAACATTTTCTTTTAAATTCTTGACTTTCAAATTATCTACTCTCTCTGCCCCACACTTATTGACAAGGTAAGTGATTTCATGTATGTTATATATGTGTAGTCATATAAAACATATTTCCATATTAGTCATGCATAAAAATATATAAACTTCATCCCCCCTAAAAAAAAAAAAAAGAAAAATGTAAGAAAAAACAAGAAAGTAAAACAAGTGAAAATCTTCTATTTCAATCTACATTCAGATTCCATTAGTTCTTTCTCTGGAATAGATATCATTTTTCATTATAAATTCTTCAGAGTTGTCATGGATCATGGTATTGCTGAGAATAGCTAAGTAATTCACAGTTGAATTACTTACATTATTGTAAGGTGATCAATACAATATTGTTGTTCCTTTGTGCAATGTTCTCCTGGGAACATAACTGAGAGATGTGATGGAGGTAGTAATGATGATTCTGACCAGACTAGATATTTGAAGGAAGTGAGTGACGTGTCAAGGATGATACTAATATTGTGAAAGTGGTTAACTGAGAAGTAATAGTGTTTTCAACATTTATAGGGACATCATCTGGGGAAAAGTAATGAATTTTGCTTTAGACTTGATGAGTTTTGAGGTGCCTGGAGGATATCCAATTTGAGATTTCTTAAAGGCAGATGATGATGCAGACAGAGTTCATGAGAGGAATCATCACCAGATACACAAATGTGGGAGGCATCTGCATAGAAATTATAATTAAACTCAAGGAGGTTTTAGGTTCCTAAGTGAGAAGGAAAAAAAAGACCATGGACAGAGCTTTTGGAGTAACTAGCTATCAGTAGCTATGATATAGCTAAAGATGTAACAAAAAAGATTAATAAAGTGTGGTCATAAAGGGAGAAAGACAATAAGGAGAGAACAGAATGATTAAAATCTAGAGAGGAGAAATAATCCAAGAAGAAGTGATCAATAGTATGAAAGGATGCAGAGAATTCAAGAAGGATGAAGACTGTGAAAAGTTTATCAAATCTGGTAGTAAGAAATTATTGATATTTTGTTATTAGGTTACATTTAAAATTCAAAGTGATCTTGTAGGTTGGGATCCTTATTTTACAGATGAGGAAACTGAGCACAATTGGGCCATTTTTCAAAAGTCATGTGGATAATAAATAATAAAGTTGGGATTTGATCTCATATTCTCCATTGTCTAAATTTAGCACTCCAATGTAACATAAAAGAGAAATAAGACTTGACAAATATGTAATGTTTCAAGAATATTACAGTATATTAGGTAACAGAATATGCATATCTAATTTCTTTTCTTTTCTTTTATAACATGAAAAATGCTGCTAAATATTTTGATGTACATGGAGCCTATCTTAAATGAAAGGACTTCCTAAGAAGTCATTATTCCTAAGAATTCCTAGCAGAGTGAGCTCTGGGATAAAGGGCATGAGCATTTTAATCAAATTGAGAATTTATCTGAAATCCATTTTAATGTATAAGAAATATTCCTGGTTCCCAGAGAATTTCAAGGAGACTTTAATGAAATTTATTGGTTAGATATAAAATGATGGGTTGGACTAGAGCTGTATGGTTTCCTTCTCTTTCTGAGATTCTTTGCCCTATCTTTTTGGGTTTTATTCTTGTTACTTGCAGGGAAATTGGCCTGTGTGCTTTCTTGTAAAAAAAATATTACCTTTATCAAGAACGTAATCTCTTGTCCAGTAGGTTGTATGAAATAAACAGAATGCTACATGAAGAAGCTTTCTTTTTCCTTGGCATTTGCTCATTAAATATAAGAATAGAGATGCAATTACAACTCATAATCTGTATTTTCACTATGGTATTCCAATAGATACAGACATCTGATTAAGCTCTCATCTTTCTCTGAATTTATACACAATGTATTGTAAAGAGAAGAATGAAAGAGCCTAGCTATTACTGGATTGAAGTTACCCTGACTGTTTGGTTGCCTGAAAAGGATAAAATAAGAATGGCCATTATCAGAAAGGAACAGTTGTCAGTGTAGGATAGGATCTAGTTTCCAACTGAGGCCAGTGTCAGGCATTTCATAAGAAACAGCATCAATTCCACTTACCCTTTATCCTGCTAGCTCATTGTGGATAGCTAGTTTGAAGGAGACACAAAGCCTCAGAGCAAAAAAAAAAAAAAAAAAAAACCAGATAAAAAGGAAGAGTTTTCTATTCCAGAAATATGTGCATAACTCAAACCAGATTTGTACCCAAGGTAGCAAAAAGCCAACACAGAACTCCAATGAGCTCAAACCATGTATAAGATGCCATTGTCACCTTCTCAGTTGTAGATCCCTTTTCTTTTGACAAAAAAAAAAAAAACTCAAAAAACAAAACAAAACAAAACAAAAAAAACAAAACAAAAAATCCCCAGCTGAAACGTCATCCAGTTTTGAGCCTCATGATGCCCTGGAAAAATATATGCAGAGTATAGTCCTCAAAAACAACTAAATATTTTTTTCTTTTACCTAAGGGGTTTCAGCTAATTAAAATCTGATCAATTGGTGTACTGGGTTGGAATTTTTCTTCATAAGTCACAGAAGGAATTTCAGCTGTAGTGCAAGTACCAATGGAACAAATTGAAAGGTAGAGATGGGAATGGAAACAAATTCTTAAGATATCAAGAGAACAAAAAAATATATAATGGCAATCTGCCCAATATATTAGATAAATGAAGCTACCTACTACTTTAGGTCCAATACTGAGAAATAAAGCTGGGCCTATGATGAAATATAGGCTCAAATATGTACTAATTGTGTGACTTCCTAGCAAATAAATTAACTTCTCTTTCCTAACTTTCTTCATTAGTAAGATGGAGAAAGTAATAATCACAGAACTTAAGGGTTATAAGAAGGAACATATTATATATATGTATATATATATATATATGTATAATCTGTACAAATGTAAATATTGTTTTTATTTATTTAATATTTTATTTTTCCCTGTTACATGTAAAATAATTGTTTTACATTTGTTTTTTAAAACTTTTGAGTTCCAGATTCTCTCCTTTTTTTCCCTCTTACCTCACTGAGACAGTATATATGAAGTTATGCAAAACATTTTCATAAAAAGTCATATTGCTGAAGAAAATATAGATCTTCCTCCATTATTCCCCCCCCCCAAAAAAAACTTTAAGAATAACAAAGTGAAAATAGTATGCTTCAATATGTATTTAGATATAGCCAGTTCTTTCTCTGGATATGGATGGCATTTTTCATTGTAAGTCCTTCAGAGTAGTCTTGGATCATTGAATTTCTGAGAAAAGCAAAGTCATTTATAGCTAAACATTCCACAACATTGCCATTACTTTGGACATAGTGTTTCACTTTCCTTGGGTTCATGGAGGGTTTTCCAGGTTTTCTGAGAGTATCCTTCCTGCTCTGAGAGTATTCCATCATAATCACAGACTACAATTTATTCAACCATCTCCTCAATTTCTGATTCTTTGCCCTCACATTTAAGTACTTTTCCTTTAAAAAATTATGTTGGGCTACCTGCTTAGTAGTGGTACTATTAGGTCAAAGAGTATGTATGATTTTATAGCTCTTTGGATATTGTTTCAAATTGCTCTATAGAGCAAAATGCATTAATGTCTCATTTTTCACACATTTCCTTCAACATTTGTCATTTTCCTTTTCTGGCTCATTAGCCAATCTAATAGAGAAGCTACTAGTACCTCAGAATTGTTTTAACTTGAAATACTCTTATATGGTAATAACTAACTTGATTAGTTCATTTGAAAATTGTTCATATCTTTTGATTATTTGTCAATTGGGAAATGGTGGTTTTTTTTTTTTTAATAAATTTGACTCAGTTCCCTATACATTTGAGAAATTAGGCTTTCATCAGAGAAACGATTCAAAATTCATTTCCACAATTATTATTCCTAACTTCACCCCCAACTTTGTTCTATTCTTTCTCTCTCCTTTCACCCTCTCCCTCCTCAAAAATGTTTTTCTTCTGGCCACCCAATATGTCCTGTTTTCAATCACTCTCTCCCCACCTTGTTGTATCTCCTTTACCCTCCTACTTTTCTGCAGGGCAAGATAGATTTCATACTCATATTAAGTGTGTATGTTATTTCCTTTTTGAGCTATTCCTTATGAGAAGTTATCATCTTCCCATGTAGGAATGTAAACAGATAAGCCTTATTAAGTCCCTTATGATTTCCTTTCCCTGGTTTCCTCCTCATGCTTGTCCTGATTCCTGTATTTTAAAATCATATTTCTTTGTGTCTTTTTATCACTAATGCTTGAAAGTTCTGTATTTAATTAAACTCCCACATTTCCCCCAAAGGATCACTTTTGCTCAGTAGATTATTTTTTATTATAATCCTATTTCCATTGCTCTCCAGAATATTATTTTCCAAGCCCTTCAATCCTTAAATGTAGAAGCTACAAAATCTTGTGTTATCCCAACTGTGACTTCATTATACTTGAATAGTTTCTTCCTAGATATTTACGGTATTTTCTACTTGACCTGGGAGTTCTGGAATTTGGCTATGTTATTCCTGTGTGCTTTCACCTTGGGTTATCAGTGGATTCTTCCAATTTCTATTTTACCCTATGGTTCTAGAATATCAGGACAGGTTTCCTTGATATTTTCTTGAAAGATGTCTAAGCTTGTTTTAAAATCATAGCTTTTAGGTAAACCAATTTTCAAAACAAAATTTTTCTGTCCTAGATCTCTTTTCCAGGTCAGTTTTTTATCCAATGAAATATTTGACATTGTTTTCTATCCACTTCCAGACACTACTCGAAAGCAGCTTATTTTTCACACTGATAGATTAATCATCCTTATGCACAAACTTGACCCTGTTGCTACTCTGCCCCAAACCTTTTATAAAATACAATAGAAAATTCAGTCTTCTCATATATTATTGATGATAATGATGGTGTTTTCAGTGTTAAACACAGTGGGGTTTTTTTCATGGTAGATGTTATACAACTATTGTTGATTGAATGCATGAACAAATGAATGAATGAATGAATATAGAGAAGGAATCACAGTTTAAAGAACAGAAAAATCAAACAATAAACAACCATAAACTTGCTTATCTGAAGGTAAAAAGATGGTAGTAGACATCTTTCAACCATAAATTTGAAACTTAAAGGAATCTTAAAGGGTCATCTAGTCCAATCTCCTCATTTTGCAGTTGAAAAAAAAAACTGGGACCCAAGAAAGGCAAATAAGTTGTGTCAAAAGTCACACAACATGAGTATATGTCAGAGGTGTGTTTAAATCTATATAAATCTAATGCTTAGGCCAAATCTCTTTCTGTGGTATCACATTACATCTTTTTCTAATAGATAATCCTGGCTTAATTTCATAAACCTTAATAGAATATTTTTGGACAATAATATCAAGTGAAAAGTAAGCATGGCTGATGGTAAAATTGTACAGAAACACAGTATCTGAGAGGTGGGCTTAATTCTATTAGATATAATTTAATCCAATAAAGCTCAAATTCAGGATGATCTCTGCAATATATCTGCTGAATGGCCACATGACTTTTCCCTGAAGATTTCCAGTGAGAGGGAAACCACTGCTTCCCAAGAAAGCCCCATTGTGCTGACAGATAACTCCACTTGTAGAGAAATCTCTACCTACTGGTCCTGATTTGATTTCTTAAAGCCAGACAGAATCCATCAAAACTCTCATACACATGAGAGCACCCCAGGCACTACACTAAGCCTTTGGGGACACTTTCATGAAGAAGAAGCCCTCAGTAACACCTTTTAAATCATGCTACCTAAACTTATCTGCCTTTCTAAAGAAGCGATCCTATCTTCAGGCAAAGTCCAGAAGATTTTCTCTATGAATAGAATTGTTGAGTCAGTTTCTAACATCTCCTTTAGGAGATGGAAAATTGCAGAGATTTAAGATTTTTAAAATGTTGCCAATACATTTTGTCATATGAAGATCCCAATAATTGGAAAGGGATTCTTCTTTTTTATTCCTGTTCCTCTTCCTTCTAATCTACTTCTCAATTTGCAAAGTAATTTACATACTTTATTGCCCACTTTTGCAGGGTCACCCAATTAGTAAGTATTTGAAGCCAGATTTGAACTCAGTTCTTTGTGACTCCAGGGCTGACACTCTATCTACTACTACAGCTATCTGCTCCATTTTATAATCCAGAAAATGAAAATATCTGAATATTTAAGTCACTTGCCAATGGTCACATAGGTAATAAATAGAGCAGCAGTAAATGATAGTTAGGAAAATATCACTGAATTTGGAGTCAAAAAGTTTAAATCTTAGCTGTGCCATTTACTAGCCATATGACTTCACATACATGGACCTCAGTTTCCTCATTTGTAAAGTAAAAGGCTTGAACTGAATTATCTCTAAGACCCCTGCCATCTGTACATCATGATCCTATGATTTTAACTGACAGAAGTAGGATTTAAATCCAAGTACCCTTTGAGTGAAGGAGTCAAACATTCTTTCTTCCACCCTCTTACATTGCCTCTCAATCATTCTATATGAATTAAATTGAAATTCTTAAAATTAAAGAGAAAGATTATATAATATGCTGAATTCAGTGTGTGTTGTACTAGATGGTTTCTGAGGTATTTTCCACTTCTAGTTCTATGACTAGATGACTTTTAAAGTTCCTTCCAGTTCTAATTCTATAATCCTGTCAAATAGATAGACACTAATTCTTTCAGCTGTTTTTTCCAAGAAGTTTTTCTTTTTGTTCGTCTCCTTAGGGGGTCTCTTCCTAAAGTGATCCTCCATAATATTAGCTCTCACCCATGACTTGGAACATTTTCCCAAAGATTTAATTAGCTCTTGATTCAGTCAAGCAACACTTTAAACTTGGAGCCTCTGTTTGCAAACAGAAGGTCTTTTATCTTTTGTTTGTCTGGAGAATTTACAACTCCCAGTCTCTCTCTTCACCCAATTTATTACTTCTAAAGTTCAGAATCATCCACACCTACTTTTTGGGTTTTTTACCTCAGAGATGCCTCACAGTAAGGTAGAGGACTCATTGTCATGTATATCAGGTTTCATTTCCATCCTGAATTCATTTCAATAGAAATCTATAATAAAATTTGAACAAATCTTTAGAATCTGTGATTTAGCATCATTTGGCAAAAGATGGATTTCTCCAACTTCTAAGTGTTCAAATGAATTTAGACTTCAAAAGCAATATGATAGTTATTAAGAATATTTTCCAATTCAGAATAAGAAGAGATTTCAGAGACTAACTCATTCCAGAAAATGAATTCCTTCCACAAGACAATAAATGACACTTAGATTTACTTGAAGTCTGCCAAGGAGGAGTATCTATTTTCTCTCAAGACACTCCTTTGAAAACTTTAATTTCTCTAAAGGGTTTTCTTAGATCAGTTTTGCATTTGTTTTTTTCCTATTAGTGCTGCTAACTAGAGCCAAGAAGATCATTTTTATCCCTCTTCCTTATCAACTACTTGAAGACAATCCTCATGTTCTGACCTATGTCTAGATTAAACATCTTGGGTAATTAGATTAAATTGGGTAACTAGATTAAACAATTTTATCTCCTGACTTTAGGCATCTTCAAATGCAGTCCCCCATCTTTTGAATCCTCTCTCTCCTCATTTCATTTCTTGAATTCCCTGATTTCCTTCCAGTCCAAATCAAATTCAATCTTTTTCAAGGAATCTTAACTAATTCCCTTTAATGCTAATGCCTTTCCTCTAATATCTTCTCTAATTAATCTTGTTTATATCCTGATTGACCATAGTTTGTTTGCATGTTATCTTTACCATAAGATTTTGAGCTCTTAGAGCAAAGAATAATTTTTGTCTATATTTGCATCCCCAATACTTAGCACAGTGCCTGGAATACAGCATGTACTTAAATACTTGTTTTGTAATTTCATTTGGTAGCACCTTTAACCTGCTTATGGGAAAGATCTCCTTTCTGATAATCTTGCCTCCATTCACTCCCTGTTTCAAGTGTACTCCTTTTACAATTATATTGTATATTTTTCTGATGATCAAAATTTTTCAGGGGCCAAAAGATAAAATTTGGATATTTTATAGATTGGATTTAAGATTCTTCACAATCTGCTTCCAATTTATCTACATACTCTAAAGCATACTCTAGTCAAAGTGGATTACTAGTTCATTGTCATTAAACACTTTACCCCCTTGGAAATTTGTACAGAACTTCTGCCCTGTCTGGAATGTTTGTATTAAAATTCTTCTTTTCATTTAAGGCCCAGCTCAAAGACAATCTGCTTGATCTATGCTTTCTTGATCACTCCTTACTTTCAGCTTCAACTTGAAAGCATTCTCTTCCTCCTCAGATTTTTTTAGAGGACTTCATTTGAATCTTTCTTCTGGGCCTATCAAATTGTATCAGAGAAGAAGAAAAGAAATAAGCTATTAAGTACCTACTGTATATGCCAGACATTGTGCTAAGCACTTTTCTAATATTATCTTACTTGATCCCCACAACATCTCCAGGAGGTAGGTGACCTAGGAGGTTACACAATATCCCTAGGTTAAGTAACATGTCCAGATTTACACAGCTAGTAAGAGTCAGAAGCTGGATTGTAATTTAGGTCTTCCTGGCTCTGTGTCCAGACTGGAACCTACCTAACCACTGTACTATCTCACTGTCTCTAAATTTGGAGATAGAGACCCTGGCTTTAAATCTCAGGTGTTCAACTTGTAGGCTCTGTAATCTTGGACAAGTCACATTGTCTCTCCGAGCTTTACTTTCTTCACCATAAATTGAGATGATTAAGCTAAGACCAAGTTTACTTCCCATCTAGTACTAAGCAGTACTTTTCTATATTTTAATTAACATATGTAATCTCTTTACCACTATATTTTGAGTTTCTTGAGGACACGTTCTGGGAATATTTCATCTTTTTTATTCTTAGTACTTTACACGGTATATTTCCCATAGTAAAGACTTCATAGATATTAGTTGAATTGAATTTAATAGAATATTTTGAAATGTATAGTATATGAACTGGAATTTATTAGATAAGATTTAAAGATAAATTGTAGCTACTGTGGAGTCATCAGTGGCTAATGAGCAGTCCCCAAATCTTTGTGACCCAAGACCACATAGTAATTATCTGAGGCACAATTCAAACTCATCTTTTTGAGTTCAAGGCCAGCATTGGGTTTACTGTGCAGCCTGTCACCAACAGCATAATTAGATTAGCAAAAGCATGGTAAAACAAAGGAAAACAGATAGATGATGAGCTAAGAATGGGCAACTTTGTAAAATTACTACCACCTAATTCCAAATCCTCATAGCTCTTCCATATTTTTCAGATTAGAGACTATTTCCTTCCCTTTCAGTCTCCAAGGGTGTGAGAGACAACCCCCAAATTAATGGATTAATAATTCATTTTTTAGAAAAGCTGGAGCAAGAACGCAAGATATTTAACTCCTACATGTTGCCCACAATAGAATTGGAGATCACAAGAGACAATGTTAATGGTTCTCATAGATGTAGCTGCCCAGGTGAATAAGACAGCAGGATCTCAGCTTCCAGGATCCTAGGAACCTCACTCTCTGATCTGTCTTAGAACCCTACATGAGACCCTATAACTCAAGTGCTGGACAGAACTATTCCAATCCTACGACTCCCACAAGTAGTATAAAAAATTTATCTGTGACAGGGGAAACAGATAAAACTGTTTCACTCCAGATGCCATTTTTTATATCCAGATTATATTAGTAAAACATCAGCTGAAAATTGCCCCATTTACTTCAGTCCTTGTTAAAATATTTATTTCCAACAGATAAATTTCCTTGATGACTATGACCATCATGTATAGTGCTGATGTGTGTGAACATTGACGTTATCAGAATCATGGTTTAGATGCCCACTTGCTAATGCTCTCCATTTTGTGTATATCTTTATAGAGATTAGATGATTTAGGAACATGATAAATTGGGACTAATCTGTAAGCTATCAGGAAAATTTATCAATTCATGGGTGATCAGCCAAAATGACTGACTAGGGAACCTATTCTTCAAATTAAACAAAAAATTGGAGTTATTATTGTCTAAAATCTTTAGCTAATCATTAATTGTAACATCATTTAAATATAAGGAAACAATTGTAAACACTTTCTTTCCTAAGAAAACAGAACTTATCTAATGAAATTTCAGCTAAACCAGTTCATATTACAAATCAAATGTTTCTCTTTGGAATTGGAGCTGAATAAATGACTCTACAATTTTGTTGTATCACCCACTGTTGACAATAAAAGACCCAGAATTAGTGACCCTATAAACACATTATGTGTATCTCCACACTAGGGATAAGAGGCTACTGAGAAAGAAACTTGAAAAGAATTTTATATGTCTGAGAGGTGAATATGTAGTAACCAGAATCATTGTCATACAATTTGCAAGTCTAAGCATCACTGCTTGGAAGTTCTTGGGACCCCAGTGATGTAGAGAATGGTCTATAAAAACCAGATCATTTTGAAATATAATGCCAGTCCTTTTCTCTTCTTTTTATGAAAGAACTTGGAAATATTATTTTTTCTATATGCATCATTAATTTTGAGAATCTAAAAAACCAAAGTGTTTTCAATGCAGTATATTCTGCATTATCTTTGTCATGGGAGCAACTAAAAGCTGAGTTCCTACAAAGGGGAAGAGAGCAGAAGATGTTTCATTTTGTATTCTCATTTGGCTTTTCTGTTAATATATTAAAAAATGTAGCATATAAATGAAGAAAATATTATCCTGAGAGATTTTAATCTCTCAGAGGTAGAAGTTTAGAAATAGTACCTGCCAAGGAACAGAAATAGTATGTTTTTTTTTATTATTATTTTAGAGGTAAGGGAGATGGGAGGGGGGAAAAAACAACTAAATATATCGAATTATTTTCAAACTGATGCTTAGGTGGCCTCAAGTCCAATGTAAAACTTGTTTGAATTACAAAATCAGTGTGTTCAGCATATGCCTAATATGTCAGCTCAAGATCCCAGATGCCAGAAAAACTTCTAACATCTAGCCTTAAATCTTGTTAGAATTGTTTTTTTTTCACTTAAATGACAACTGAGATGAATGCTGCAGAGCAACAAATAGAAAGATTTTCACTCTACAAAAATATATTTGTTGTGTCATTGAAGACTAATGGAAAAATACAGGGCTCAGAGCTTGAAGATCTGTATTCTCATACTGGTTCGATGCCAATTCTTTGTATAACATTGAGTAACTCCAGAAACCTTTGACCTTTCTCAGTCTTTGCTTCTGAATGAAGTCTAAATTACTACATTAAACTTTAACTCAGATACTCTAACTAGTGAGATCAGGTTTTAATCAATGAATCAAAACTCATTATTGGACTAGGTAGAAACTAGGATGATGCATAAGAAATGTATTCCTTAAGGCCAAAGAAAATTGAATAGAGAGAGGTAGGCCATCCTAGAAACTGGAATTGAGACCCATAATTCTAACTGAACTCCTGAGAAGGAACTTCCTGGGAGATGAGGAGAAGGGAAAGGGAAAAGAATTCTCAGTTCTGGCTTAGGCAAATTTCCTTCACTTCTTCCCCCATCCCTATTAATATTTGATCACAAGAGAATCTTCTAACTTTTAAGGGTTTAAGGGATATAAGATTTCTCTTTTAGGACATTATTTAATGCCAAATGTTCTTCTGCCAGTAAATACCCCTTTCTCAAAGCTCTTAAAGCTATTTGATTAAATTAGTATCTAAAATATGCGTGTCTGTGTGTATATATCCAATTAGTAAAAGTGGAATTTGCCTATTGTTCCACTGAGATTTAGAAGGTGGGGAATCCACTGTTCATTTAAAAAACTGACTGCAATTTTCTGGATTATATGGAAAGTGGAGATTACCCTTCAAGAATTCAAGGATGCTTCCATTGTCCATGTCTATAAAGGTAAAATGAATAGATTGTCCTATGATAATCACTGAGGGGGGTCTCTCTCTCTCTCTCTCTCTCTCTCTCTCTGTCATTGCTGTCAAGATCCTAGCCAGAGTCCCTCTTAATAGACTGATCCTTTACCTGAAAGATGGTCATCTGTCAGAGTGTCAGTGTGGCTTCAGAAGGTGCTGAGGAACAGCTGATGAAGAGATTTCCAGCTTGACAACTTCAGAAGAAATTCCAGGAACAGAATAGAGGTCTGTACACAACATTTGTAGATTTTGCCAAGGCCTTTGATACCATCAATCACAAGGGTGTTTGAAAATTATATCCAAGTTTTATTTGCTGAGAAAAGTTCATCAGAATTTATACATCAATTTCAAGACAGCATGTTTGCCTGGATTCTAGATAATGGATGATGTTTTCCCCCTTTCCTAGTCACCAATGGAGTAAAATAAGGTTTTATGCTTGCTCCCATGCTTTTTAGCATAATATATTCAGCCAAGTTGTCAAACACCTTCAATGAAGATGAATATGGCAACAAGTTCAGCTACCACACTGATAGTAAATTCTTCAACTTCAAAAGACTACAAGCCAAAACCAAAGTGGACAGAGTGTTGGTGCATAATTTTTGGTTTGCAGATGATTGGGCACTCAATGCAGCCTTTGAAGCTGAAATGAAACAAAGTATGGATCAATTATCTACTGCTTGTGCTAATTTTGTCTTAATAATTAATGCCAAGAAAACGCAAGTCCCTCAACAGCTAGAACTACATCATCCATATGTAGAAACATCAGTTACAGCAAATGGAGAAGTTTTGCATGCTATAGATAAGTTCACTGACCTTGGCAGTCTGCTTTCCAGGAATATCCACAATGTCACAAGCATTGCCAGAGCTAGCTCAGTATTTGCGAAGCTCTAAAGGAAAGTGTGGTAAAAAGAGATATTAGACCGACTACCAAACTGATGTTCTTTGACCTCATTGTTGTATGCCTGTGAAACCTGGACAGTGCACTAGTGCTATGCCAGGAAGCCATTGCCATGCTGGGGAAACTGAGTTACTTCCATTTGAATTGTCTTAGGAAGATTCTGAAGATCACCTGGCAGGATAAGATACCAGACAATGAGGTCCTTTCTTGAACTAAACTGCCAAGCATTCAAACTCTACTGCATAAAGTGCAACTCTAAATGGCTTGACATTTTGTTTGAATGCCTAATTATGTTTACCAAGATGACTATTTTATGGAGAATTAACACAGAACAAGTGGTCATGTGGTGGTCAGAAAAAGTGATAGAAGAGCATTCTCAAGATCTCAAGAACTTTAGAACTGATTACATGGCATAAGAGATGCTGGCACAGGACAGATGCTGTGCTCTATGAGCAGAGTGGAATTAAAGTACTTCAAAAGAAAGATGAAGTTCATAAAGTTAGAGAATCTATCCCAAGTGTTCATGTGGAATATTTGTTCCCAACCTATAACAGAGCATTTAGAGTTTGTATTGTAAATTTGTATACAATTTAATTGTATACAATACAATACAATTTGTATTGTATAGAGTCTGATGAGTCATATTTGGATACACTATAACTTGACTCTAACATAGTCCTCCTGGAGAATAAAGGACAATTAACCAAAAATCAAATAAGAGAAGGATGTCCCAGAGCTGCTCAATGAGGATACTGTTAGCAGTTCTTGCTATATAATAGTATTGTTTCCACAAATGAATTAAGATATATAGATGCATATTGAAAAGCAATAAATGAAGTAAAAAAAATCAGGCATTATTTTTTCTGCTGAACAATCTATTCTTATCCAATCTGATATTACTAATAGGTATGTAAGCTCCGTGTCAGCAAGGAAATGATTTTTGTTTTGTCTTTATATCTATATTTCTTTTTCCTAACCATTTATTTTAAACTTAAATAGAAAAAAAAAAGACATTGCCACATGCACAGCAGAACATGAGGATTCAAAACATAAAACCATAAGTTTCCATTTCAAGGAAGTTTATATAATAAATACTACACATTGTTTTCAGAGCTATCCATCTTTACTTTGCCTCCTTGTAAATTTTCTTTTGTCCTCTGGTGTATACTTTTTAGTTTGCTATTTTTTCCCTTCCTCCCCCTTCTTCCAAGAAGGCAACAATTAAGCAAGATACACATACATACATATACATATATGGGTGTATGTATGCCTATACAAACATATATACATAGAGACACATGTATATATACATATATGCAAACACATATACACAAATATATACATGTATGCATGCACACATACAAACATATGTACACACACACACATATATATATACACACACAGATATCTACAATCACATACATACATAGACATACACATTCATATCGTTCTATGTAAGATCATATCATGCTTGTTTGTCCTTTATTTCTCTGAAAGTGAATAACAACTCCCTTCAAAAGTCCAAGTCTTTCCATATTTTTATAGCTCCACCAACTTATTATTTCCTACACCACTGCAATATTCCAACCTAATGCTGTGTAGTTATTATAAATAGTCTAATATATTGATTAATATGGCTGACAGATAGTGTAGTTTCCTTAATTTTTCTCTTTTGATTAAACCTATTTAAGTTTTTTGTCTGAGATCATGATTACTTCCTCTGCTTTATTTTTTACATAATAAATTCTACTGTTGATGTTTATTTTATGTTTGTGTGTTTCTCTTATTTCCTATCCCTTCTGACTTCTCTATTTTAATCTTTGTCTCTTGCTTGCTGTCCTTTTACTTAACTTACTCCCTCTCTAAGGATATCTCCCTTATTTTCTGCCTTCTCCACCCTATCTCTTTTTCCCATTCCCATCCTATCCCGTACACAGACTTCTATATCCTCTTTATCCTAATCCCTCTTCCTTTATTCCTTTATAAATTTAGAAAACTTTTATTCTAAATGTTTATTTTGTTCTCTCTTTAACTCAGACTTATTGTGAGTAGAATTCCCTCTAAAAATATTTTCTTTATTTTTCCCCCTTCTTATCCTCTTCCTTCTTAATTTCTTTCTGAATTTAGAAGACTTTTATACATACACATGTATTCATGTCTTCTAAATTCACACACATATGTATGTATATATATATGTATATATAATATTTGTTCCTTCTTTAATCTATTCCCATTAGAGTTCCCAAACTACCAGCTCTCCTCCCCCATAAGTCTTTTTACCTTTTCCTACATAGTTTTGTTTTTTAGAATCACATCATAACTCTACCCCAATAAATATATCGAATTATTTTCAAACTGATGCTTAGGTGGCCTCAAGTCCAATGTAAATCTTGTTTGAATTACAAAATCAGTGTGTTCAGCATATGCCTAATATGTCAGCTCAAGATCCCAGATGCCAGAAAAACTTCTAACATTTTTTTTCAAACTACTCAATTCCTGATGACAATCTTAGACAAAGCATTTACATTTCCATGTATAAAACATAAAGTTTGTTTTTCTTGAATCCCTTGTAATCAGTCTTTTAGCTTATTTTTCTCTTGTACTTTGTATGTCAATTTTTCTATTAAGTCTTTTTTGCAACAAAATCCTGAAAGGCTGACAATCCATTGAAAATTCACACTAGGTATGATATTTTTGGCTGAATCCCAGTTCTTTTACTCTTTGATATATAGTGTTCCAAAACTTAACATCCTTTAATGTGGCTGCTACTAGGTCTTGTGTGATTCTAATTAGGACATCCATATTTGAATTGTTTTTATTTTCTTGTTGCTCATAACATTTTCTCCTTGATCTGGAAGTTTAAGAATTTGGCTATGAAGTTATTATGGATTTCCCCTCCTTGATCTTTGATTTACAGGAGTGTTTTTTAATGTTTTTTTTACGTCTTTATTTTTTATTCTTTTATTATTTTTGGTCTTATAACTTTGTTGGCTTCTCTTTGCCCAGTTCTATTTTTCAAGCAATTATTTTATTTCTCAAGTTCCTGAAGCCAACAAAGTTATAGAGATTTGAGACTCAAAGTCAAGAGAAATTTTAGGGTTGGATAAATAGATCTGAGAACCATCCACATAGTAATGATTATTAAAGCCATGGAAGTTAGGATCAGCAAATGAAATAATATATGTAGGTAAGGAGAAAAAAAAAAAAAGAACAGGCATAACCAGATGAAAATCCAGCAAAGAAGACTGAGAAATGATAAGTAAGATAGGAGAACCAGGAGAAAACAATGCCATGAAAACCAAGAGAGAAGAGAACATTCAAAGAGATGAGGAGAATTAACAGTGTCAAAGACTACAGAGAGGTCAAAAAAGATAGGACTGAGAAAAGGCCATTAGATTTAGCACTCAAAAATTATTATTAATTTTGGAGAAAATTGTTTCAGTTAAATGATGTAGCCAAAACTAGATTGGAGAGATTTTTTAAAAAAAGAAGATGAAAGGAAGTAAAACTATCAATTGTAGGTGGTCTTTTTAATGAATTTATCCAGGAAAGGAAAAATATGAAAGAATAGCTACAATATGGAACAAGACAGATCAGATGAGAGGTTCTAAAGAATTGAAGAGAAGCAGCTAGTGTGCAGGAAGAAATTGAAGATTACTGACAAAGTTGGGGTGATAGAGGGATAAAATACTGGAGAAAATAGAATGGAATGGGATCACTTGTTAACAACAAGTAAATTGTCTTGGCAACGAGGGCTATTTCTTCATGTAATATGGAGGTGAAGATGGAGATAGTGAAGAAAGCCATTTGAATAGAGAAAAGGAAAATTTCTTTTCATTCCTCTTTTTTTGTTCCTCTTTCTATATTCTTTCATTCCATCTGTGCAATTCTGAATGCCTTTAAGTTTACTGATCACCTAATGAGGCATGGTTACCAGTGTGAAGATTTCTTGATATTGTGTTTTCCTATTTACCTCATCTATTCACAAAACTAAATCAAGTTTTTCTTCTTTTGTAGTTCTAACTAAATTAGCTAAAGAATTTTATCAAACAAACAAGCATCTATTAAGCCCCTGCTAAGTTAAAGAGTTCATACTAAGTACTAAGGATATAAATCTAAAAAATGAAATAATTTCTACCCTTAAGAAACTTATATTTTATTTTATTTATGACTTTATTTTTTGTCATTTTGAGGACAGCAATCTGATCATTTACCAGCAACCTTGATGAATTCTCAGGACATTCTAAGTATTTGCATTCTTCTCCTATTCATAGCTAGAAAAGGACGTAGGAAGATCAAACCCCATTTTTGCCATATTGAATTCTCTATATCTATTCTTTCTTCCAACCAAAGGAGGATAATATTCTTCATCTAAATGTGTCTATTATCTTAATCCTTTGCACCTTAGAGATAGAGTTCATGTTTACCAATTTTAAATTTATACACAGTACCTCCACTTCAATAGTATATGTCTCTTAGAGATTTTCTACTTTGGTCTTTGCCTAAGAGTCTTCAATTCTGCAAACTTATATGAGAAATTTAATATATTTTTTAAAAACATGGAAATATATTGTAAAGTTTATCGCTAGATGTGTAAAAATTTATTTCTATGGAACAGATATCTTAAAATACAATGTTTTCCCTAGAGAAGCAACTAAAAAACTACTAGAAACAATCCACAACTTTGGCAAAGTTGCAGGATACAAAATAAATCCACATAAATCATCAGCATTTTTATATATTATCAACAAACTCCTGCAGCAAGAGATACAAAGAGAAATTCCATTCAGAATAACTGTGGTTAGTATAAAATATCTGGGAATCTATCAATAGAAAGTCATGCACTATATAAACACAACTACAAAACAATTTCCATACAAATAAAGTCAGATCTAATCAGTTAGAAAAATATCAAGTGCTCCTGAGTAGGCTGAGCAAATGTAATAAAAATGACAATGTTACCTCAATTAATCTACTTATTTAGTGTCATACCAATCAAGCTCAAAAGAAATTATTTTACAGACCTGTAGTGGGCCAGAACTCTGAAAGGGTGTACTTGAATCTAAGATAGCAGGGTGCTTGTAGTTAAGTACCTACTTGGTGTGAGATGGTGGTTCTCTAAGCACATACTTGATGTAATGTAATGATGGGGTCAATCTAATTGGCATATACTTAGGGTAATGTGGTGATGTGATATTCTACACCTGTGCATGCCCAGTGTGGTGTTATAATGTAGTTGTGCTAGCATATTTAAGAGAGTCCCAGAAAGAGAGGGCTCTCTTGGCTGTGATCTCAGCCATAGAGAAGATTTCAGGTTCCAGACTCCATCTTTGACCAGCCACGTGTCTACTCTCCTGCCTCCTTCACTTTACTCACCCACTAAGCTCAAGGCCTCTGGCAGATGCTGAGGCCCACCAGAGAGGTAGCCTGGATATTACACAAAACTAGAAAAAATAAGTTGGAAAATATCAAGTGCTCATGGATAGGCTGAATGAAAATAATAAAATGACAATATTACTAAATTAATCTATTTATTTAGTACCATACCAATCAAATTCCCAAGAAATTATTTTACAGACCTAGAAAAACGTTCAAAGTTCCTCTGGATGAGCAAAAGGTGAAGAATTTCAAGGGAATTAATGAAAAAACTGCCAATGAAGGTGGCCTAGCTGTGCCAGACCTAAAACTATATTATAAAGCAGCAGTCATCAAAATCATTTGGTTCTGGCTAAGAAATAGAGTAATTGATCAGTGGAATAGGTTAAGTTCACAAGGCAAAATAGTCAATAACTATAGCAATCTGGTGTTTGACAAATAGAGAGACTCCAACTTTTGGGATAAGAACTCACTATTTGACAAAAACTGCTGGAAAATTGAAAACTAATATGGCAGAAACTAGATACTAACCCATACCTAACATCCTATACCAAGATAATGTCAAAACAGATTCATGATTTAGACATAAAAATTGTATTATAAGCAAATTAGAAGAAAGGATAGTTTACTTCTCAGATCTATGGAGAAGGAAGGAATTTGTGTCTAAATAAGAACTGGAACTCATTACTGAACACCAAATATATTTGATTGTAATAAGTTAAAAAGTTTTTGTACAAACAAAACTAATGCAGACAAGATCAGAAGGGAAACAATAAATTGGGAAAATTTTTATATTTAAGGATTCTGATAAAGGCCTCATTTTTAAAATATATGGGAAATTGACCCAGATTTGTTAGAATCCTTACTCAATGATAAGTCAGTTGCCTAATTTAGCATGGTTCAGTATGATTGATCTGATCCTACAGGAAGATGTTATGGGCCAGAACTTGAAACAAGGTACTAAGTGGAATTATGGAAGTAACACTTATGTGCTTGGGTTTGCACCTTTAAGAGTTTACACATTAGAGATCACAAATTGGAGTTCACAAGTATGGGAGATTCACAAAGTTAACTTTGTAACTTTGTGAATACACACCTCCCATAATCCCACTCTCAGAAGAGGAGTCAACCTTTGAGAGAGCATAAAACCAGATGAGCTCAGTCAGCAGGGTCAGTTGAAACGATTCAGAGTGGAGCAAAGTCAGTTCAGAAGAAGCCACGAGTCAGAGTTGAGCTGGAGCCAGAAGTCACTTCAGAAGATTGACAGAGTGAGAGTTCAGTTTGGGAGTTTGAGAAGCTAATCTGCAATCAGGCAGAACCAAAATTCAGAGAGAGACTGAAGCTAGCAACAAGAAAATAAACGTTTGGATTTTATCAGCTGGCTGTATTTGGAGTGATTATTACTTTGAACTGAAACTAAGGCTGCCTCCAGAAAACCTTCCCAAGAAACCTGCTCCCAGAGAGAACGATCATATTATAAAAAAGAAGAAGAACATCACACAAATTAATATGAATTCAAGACATTCTGCAATTGAGGAATGTCAAAGGATATGAACAGAAAATTTTCAAATGAATAAATTAAAACCATTTCTAGTCATATGAAAAGGTGCCCTAAATCACTATTGATCAGAGAAATGCAAATTAAGACAACTCTGAGATACCACTACACACTTCTTAGATTGGCTAAGATGACAGGAAAAGATAATGACAAATGTTGTAGGGGATGTGGAAATACTGAGACACTAATACATTGTTCATGGGGTTGTGAACTGATCCAACCATTCTGAAGAGCAATTTGGAACTATGCGCAAAAATTTATCAAACTATGGATACCCTTTGATCCAGCGGTATCTCTACTGGGCCTGTGTCCCAAAGAGATCTTAAAGGAGAGAAAGGGACCCATGTGTGCAAACATATTCGTGGCATTCCTTTTTGTAGTGGTGAGAAACTGGAAACTGTGTGGATGCCCATCAGTTGGAAAATGGGTGAATAAGTTATGATATATGAATGTTATGGAATGTTATTGTTATATAAGAAACAATCAGCAGGATGATTTTAGAGAAGTCAAGAGAGACTTACATGAACTGATACTAAGTGAAATTAGCAGAACTAGGAGATCATTATACATGGCAACATCAATATTATATGACAATCAATTCTGATGAACATGACTCTTCAACAATGATATGATCTTGTGATGAAGAGAGCTATCTACACCCAGAGAAAGGACTGTGAGAACTGAGTGTGGATTACAACATAGCGTTTTCACTCTTTTTATGGTTGTTTGCTTGCATTTTGTTTTCTTTCTCATTTTTTTCCTTTCTGGTCTGAATTTTTTCTTGTGTAGCAAGATAATTGCATAAATATGTATACATATATTGGACTTAATATATATTTTAACATGTATAACATATATTGGATTACTTGGAATTTCAAGGAAGGGGTTGGGAAAAGGAGGGAAAAATTTGGAATGCAAGGTTTTGCAAGGGTTAGTGTTGAAAAATTATCTATGCATATATTTTAAAAATAAAAAGCTTTACAAATATACAATGTTTTACTCCAGTTCGTTAGAAGAAAATTTTATTATTAAATATTATTAAATTTAATTACTAAATTCAATATGCTCATTCAAAATTTACAAATAGCAATTCATTAATTTATTTCCAAAAATAGTCTATAACTATCAATAAATCATATAACTATGATTGGAGCCAATTGGCTAAGGATTTCTGGAGGTAAATTAGAATTCAACTAATCTGGAATCAGGAAAAACTAAATTCAAATCTACCTTCAGACACTTACTATCTGTGTGACCTTGGGCAACTCACTTAACCCTGTTTCTCTTGTTTCCCTTATATAAAATAAAATAGATAAGATCACAAACTGTTCCAATATTTCTTGCCAAGAAAATCCCAAATGAGATAACGAAGAATCAGATGTGACTAAAAAATGATTCAACAACATAAATTTCATATAACAATCACTTTTCATGATTACTGTGGATAATTGAGTTTGAAATCTAGAGAACCATATTTTGATATCACAAACCATCTTCCTCTGATTTTTGTTTTCTGCATCATTAATTCTTTTCTTTCTTATGTACAAATATTCAATTTAATCATTTTCACTATTCCTTTAAGTATTCATAAACATACAGATGTCTACCCCTCTTAAAACAAAATTAAACTAAAGCCAAAATAGGAGAAAAGAAAATGAACCAAATGCTTTGATCTATGATGCCTTGTCTTTATTTCTTATTAGAGTCAAATGTATTAAAATATTAATATTTACTTACTAGGACTACTTTATCAGTCATTCATTCTACATTCCCATGTATTATATGTTTTGGCCCATTTATTCAATTATTATTGTTCTAAAGTCACCAGTAACTTCCTAATTATCCAATTCAATGTCCCTTTCTAAGTCAATATTAAACTCATTGACCCTTCTACTACAAATAATACTGTTAAGCGCTTCCTTTTTTATGGTTTTGACTCCTTTAATTTCCATAAATTTATTTCCAATGATTTCTCTTTCCATTCAAATTGTTCATTACATATCCCTTTCCATGATTACTTTTCCTTCCTGTATATGTTATGTGGAATTCTCCATTTTTCTTTACCCTCTCCATTCTTCTCTCTATGGTTTTTCCTTAGTCAATTTTATTTACTTCACAAACTTCAACTACTTATCTTTATGAAGATGATTCCCAAAATCAATTTTTCCGCCCTGGCAACTTTCATGAGTACTAAACCTCCACATTTTCAATTGCCTTTCCAATATTTCCTCTTGGGTGTGCCATTGGAAACTCAGATTCAGCTTATCCAATATTTAACTCCTTATCTTTTCTCGACAACTTATTTATATTGTTTTTCCTTTCCTTTTTTCCTTTCATTTTTTTTTTTACTTATAGCATCCATGTTTGAACACTCTTCCCATCACTTCATTTGACTCAGAGTTAATTGCTAAAACCCCTTTCTATTTTAATTATACAATAATCATGCATATATCTCCTCTTTTCAACTCCTGCTGATTCCCCAAGACTTACATTCTCAAGGAGAAGTAGAAGAAGGTAATTGGCAAAAAACAAATTATAGCAAAAGAGACAACTGAAAGACTGAATTGATGAATAGAGTATATTGGTGAAACAGAAAGTTGCAACATGATAAAAGGGTAGGTAAATGAAATTGTGGAAGTTTTGAGATGTTGAAAATTAAAAGAGGTTAGTATATTATGAAAAAAGTGATAATTGGCCAGAAAAGTTGTAGCCGAATGATTAGGATTGAGATATAAAATACTTATAAATAGTTTTTTTTAAAAGAGGCTGACAATTTCAATCAGTATGGATAGTAGGGTAAATTGTCCAAGGATTTAAAAAAAACTGATCTGAAAAGGATGAAGGGAGATAACTTTTTAAAGATTGTTTGAGAGTAGTAGACCATTATACAAAAGAGGAAAAAAGAAAACAACAATTGTACAATTAGAGGGGTTTTTTAAGTGATTCTTTTTTAAAATGGGAAGTTGAATGATCTGAGAAGAAAGCTGTTTTTCTGCTGAAAAAAATGATATTATAGAATCACCAAAACTATTAAGTGAAGAATCATCCACTAAGGGTCAAAGGAAGAATGGAACAATAGTTGGTGACTTCTTACTCAAAAGTACTGAAACTGTAGCTATTTGTCGTTGTGATAACAGCAATAGAGAGATTTGTGGTTTTCCCAGAGCATATATTAAAGATATAACAGAGAAGCTCCCCAAACTAATCAAAATGAATGGCAACTACCCACTTCTGGTGATTCACATAGGAACAAATGATACTGCCAGAAGGATATTAAGAAGTATTGCCAATGATTATGAAGTCTTTAGCAAGAAGTAGGAGACCAAAAGAAGACTGGTTGTGCTTTTCTCCCTCTTGCCCATTATAGACAAGTGATATAGAAGAGCAAAGGCAATTTGGAAAATGAACAGCTGACTAAGAAAGTAATTCCACTAAGAATGGGATTGGGTCTTCCAGGCCATGACTTCAAATATAGGGATGATAGATTCCTAACCAGAGAAGTACACCTAAACAGGGTAAGAGGAAGAAAGGAAATAAGTATTTATTGAGCACTTGCTCTATGCTAACTGCTGCATCAAATGTTTTAAAAAATATCTTATTTTTTCAAAGGCCAGAAAGAATGTGCCAATAAGAATTTGATTAAAATGTTTTTTTACATTGAAAAATGATAGAAGAGGGTAAATACTGATCAGGTATTTGTCCTACATTAAATACTTATAAAGAATAGTTACACAGAAAAAAATATATAAGGTTTAAAATACACAGAAATTAAAACTTTTATGATCTTATATTTTTGATAGAGTTTTAAGGAAATAGATTTATCATGTATTTCCTTCTGTAGAGGTTGTTATATTAAAAGGTAGTTGTATTGAAAACAACTACTACACTATCATTCCAATTGTCCCAGAAAAAAAAATCATGGAATACTACTGCCTACTTCAATAAAATTATACTACATACCCTTTGTGTCAGAATTTATTTCTTGCTACAAAGTCCACAAATAAGTTGTGGAAGAATTCTCATTTCTCCCTTTAATTTTCCAGATAAGTTAGCTGAGACTATATAACATAACAAAAACCTTCTTATAGCACAGAAATTCACAAGGCTCAAAGCAAGTTAAGGAAAAGACATAAAATTCTTATTAGACTCCATGGAACCCATATAGTTATCAATGTTCTTAAAAATTACATATAACTTATTCAGGCTCCCATCAAAGATGCCTGAGAACTAGTATTTTATGTCAGTGTCCAATACCATGTTCTTTTAGCTATTTGTATTTAACTTTGTTGTTTTTCTCCCTACAATTTATACTTTCTTCTACATACATATAATAGTAGGCATCTACTTATTCCTATTAAAGGGATATAATAATATCTTGCCTTTCTCTTTTTGTTCTTGGTATTTTATGCTGTTATCCCCAGCTTGTAAAATAAATTAATAAATAAAATAATAAACTAAGAATACAAAGGAAAAATAAACATAGTCTCTGCACTTAAAGAGATTGTTCTTTTCCCTTTTATTGGTTCTATTATCTCTTCCACATTTCTTTGCCAAAAGACTGCTCTTGAACTCCCAGGTGGTGGAAACCATTACCTTGTTTGGGGGCTGAGTTCTCCTATTCCTGGTTGCTTACAACTATGGCACAGTGTATAAAGTTCTGAACCAGAGTCAGGAAGACTCATCTTCCTGGGTTAGAATCTAATCCTAAATACTATCTGTAGCTATGTAACCATGGACAAGTCATTTAACGCCATTTTTCTCAGTTTACTCATCTATAAAAAATAACCCAGAGAAGGACATAGCAAACCACTCTAGTATTTTTGCCAAACAAAAGCACAATGGGGTCGTGATAAATCAGATATGACTAAAAAACAATTAAACAGCAATAACAACAATTTCAGAATTAAACTACAGCTTGATTTATGAAATCAGATGAGATTTCAGAGTCAGAGAAGATAAAAAGATAGGTAGAGAGAAAATGTTGGACAGATTACTGCAAAGGAATGTGTTGGTGTAGGTGAATGTATTGAATTGTCTTTAGGGAATTGAAAAGTTCTTTTAATAATCCCTAGATTTTTATTGAATGTACACAGTCCTACCTTTTAAATGCCATTGTTCTGGCCTTGTATTTCTGTGAGTCATGGAACACTAAGTCTCTGAAGAATTGAAATTGGGGATCACTCAAAGGGCACAAAGAAAAGATGAATGATGGTTGTAATACAAATAAGAAATTATGAAGAAAAATCAGAATAAAAGTAATTGAAGTAGTTTTAAAATAAAAGAAGCAATGACAGTCAGTAGATATTTGTTATTAAGGTCTATGAGCTGTTGCTGATCATCTTAATGTACATTTCAATTTCCAAGTTTGCTCATGTTCTCTAAGTATTATACTATGATTTAAAACGACAGATTGCTTACATGCATGGTAACCGAGTACTATCCTGTTATGAATTTTAAACATAATTTCAAATTATAGCCTTATACTGGGTAGGGGAAATGGTAGGTAATGATGCAGTTTATCCCCCCCCCTCAAATTTTATCTTTTAGGAATGACTTAAAGCAGGTGTAATAGTGGAAATGCATTTATAGATTTCAAAAAGACTCAAATGTGAAAGACCTTTGGCTACATTACTCTTCTTTTAGATCCTTAAAACAACAACCAATCACTTCCTCCCCCCAACCAAAAAAATAAAGCAGTGAGCTGACATATTGGAAATTTAAATTGTATGCCGATTTATTCAGCTCTCGGCACAGTTTTTCTGGGTGCAAATCAGCCTTCAGTTTTTATTTTAAGCTGTGCTTAGTACATACAGACCAGTTAGAACAAGTTTCCATCTGTACAGAAAATAGTTTCAGTGCCCAGTATGTCATCTTGTAAGATTTTTCTCCTGTTTTCAGTTTCTACTGCAAAG
Source organism: Sarcophilus harrisii (assembly GCF_902635505.1). Classification (NCBI taxonomy): domain Eukaryota; kingdom Metazoa; phylum Chordata; class Mammalia; order Dasyuromorphia; family Dasyuridae; genus Sarcophilus; species Sarcophilus harrisii. Next base: position 36,688,995 of record NC_045426.1, on the reverse strand, counting down.
TTGGAGGGGCAGAAGGAGAAAAAAATGTTAAAATGAAAAGAAATGCCATTTTGATTACATCTCTATTATGATATGGAATCTAATGGGAACATAAATCCTTTTTTTTTAAACTCCCATTCATTGTCTTTGGTGACCTCTTAATATTGTCTTTAGTCAAATATAAGAAAAATGGTTCTACTGGAAAGCTAACCAGGATTCATTCATGGCTGCAAGCACATGCTGAGTGAAATTCCTTTGAATTCTGCATCATTTGTGCACATGATTTTATATGTATCTGTGCCATATGTTTGGCTCTGATTTTTAAACATATGTAAAGTAGAGTCAGTCTTATGTGGATGTAAGTAAAATAAAGCATAATGTCGATACAATCTCTAGATGGATTTTAATTTTAGTTGGGTAACTATTGAAAATTGGTGGGAAGTCATTTTTATTTTTTTAATTGGAAGTTAAAAGTCTAGCCTGTGCACTGTGCATTGTACCCAGACTTCAAATCAAAGGGAAAAGTAACTTTCAGTTGTTATTTGTGAACTTTATGTTATATGAATGTTAGAAAGGCATAGTGTAGCATGATACAATGAATATAGGCTTTGGGAATCAAGGTCTGGTTTCAAATTTACCTCTCTCATTCAACTCCTCAATAATCCAGGCAACTCTTTAAGCTTATGACTTATAGAGAGCTATTGATTTGGATTTGGAGAGAGTTTTCACTCCTGGATTTATAATAACCATAGAATTTATTTTATTTGAAAGGCAGGGGTGCTAAAACTTTTTAAATAGGGGGTCAGTTCATTGTCCCTCAGACTGTTGGAGGGCCAGACTATAGTAAAAACAAAAAACTTTGTTTTGTGGACCTTCAAATAAAGAAACTTCATAGCCCTGAATGAGGGGGATAATCATCCTCAGCTGCCGCATCAGGCCCACGGGCCATAGTTTAAGAACCCCTGTATCAGGGAGTATTCTAAAACAAAATTTTATTTCTTAAAAATCCTTAGTAATTTGTAGTTTAGCTAGGAATTTGATCCAAACATAATGAACATATATGTAATGAATATATATCTTGAATTATGTGAGTTATTTTAATTTAAATTAACATTTTAAAATCTAATCGTACAAGACAAGAATCCAGCTAGTCTCATATTTAGGCTTCAACAAATCTATGGATAATATTAATGATGTCGCATTATCTTGCAGTTGGATAACTTTAAAAGACAGGGACTATGAGAGAGTTGCTTTTATTGTTCAATCATTTCAGTCATGTCTAACTTTTCATGTACTATATAGAATATTATAAAAATTAGGATTTCATTCACTCTGGAAAAGATAGCTTTCCCAGTTGGATGTATCAGCATATTTGTCCAACTTTTTAAATGGAAATCAGTTAGTGGTTCAGCCAGTCTTCCCAATCAACAAATTGTTTTTCACAACATGAATTAGGCCATAGCAATTTAACTGCCTCAGTTATATGACCTAAATAGTGCTTTCCAAAATAATTTTACAACTATTTTTTGAGGAGGACTCTTTTAGGGGGATATATTTGTTTCCCTTGATCCAAGCACTTTATCCACAAAAGGCTATAAATTCAACATTAAGCCTAAGTATTAAATTTCTAATGGTATCATTTCTAGATGATTTATTCAGGGTCAGGTTTTCAGCATCAAAACCTTGGCTACTAGCTGCAACACATGCTGCATTGATGAACTGGTTGAATCTATTATATCTATGAACCAGATGGATATGGATTACTACTCATGACTTTAATGCAAAAAGTGACTCAGAGATTGATTTTTTTTTACAATTTTCACAATGCCTTTTTAAACCAGTCATTTCTAAATATTTGTTCCTTTATCCATTAGACATTTCTTTTAAACAAAAGAAAATTGATAAAGAAAACCTAGACACCCAGAAGTGTAACTGTTGGTATAGGCCACATTCTTTTCCCACTGTCCCCACCTCTGTATTGAAAGAAGAAAGCATATTTCAACAGAAAAGTTGATTTTCAATACCTTAAAGAAAGTATTAAGGCAAAAATAAAATATTAAGCCTTAAATCTTTCCCTGTAATATGCTACTGGATAGCTATATGGGAAGCCAGATTTCTTTTATCTGGCACATCCTATGTTATATGATTTCCCCCCCCCCTTTTTTTTCACCTGACATCTGTTATGCTAAATTTTTATATATGAACTTTCAAAGTTTTTCAAAAAAGCAAGGAAGTTTGCACTCATTGATGCTGGAACACGACAAGCACATTTTATGCCTTAAAAAAACTCTGATGCAAAGAAAAGCAATTGGCCACCTTCTGTATTTCAGTCTTCCTAAACTTATTTTTGTTCTTCCCACACATTAGGAGGAGAAAAAGAATTGCATTCTCTTGAAATTTCTCTGTGAGGTTGATAGGTTATCCAATCTAATTTGACTAATACCCTTGCTCTAATCATTAAAACATTTGTTCTTTTTCCTCCTACAACATAAAACCGGAGAAGATATCTGAGGACTACATGAAAGTTAGCTTGGGAAGGTAAGGATTGAATGACAAGGAGTTTTGATTATGATATAATGTGATAATTAGACATATGGAGGAGTATATGGTATTCAAAATCCTGGGAGAGTATTTCTGAATTATGAGAGAGAATATTCCAATTTGGACTAGATTGCTACTTTTTAAATTTATTTCTTCTAATTCATTTTTCAATTGATGCCCAAATTCATTTTAGTCACTGATTACTTGTTCAACATATTTGACAAGCAAGGGTACTATCATGAGAAAATCTGACAGGTTGAGTGATAATATTCTAGCTCTTGTATATTTTAGATACTTATTTCTACCCACTAAAAAGCTCTAATTTTGGCATAAGAAAAAATAACAACCACTTAATATGATCAGAAATAAACCATGAATTGAAATTAGGATCCATTTCATTTGTGTAAAATAATTAAAAATGAAATACTATCAAAAGGCCTAAAGGGCCAACTCTTTATGATATAAGTATCAACATTATATTGTGCCTTTTAAAATAAACTGTGCTTGAGTGTTTATAAAATTCACATCCTAGATAAAGAAAAGCAAATATTAACATTTTCCATGACAGTAAAATAAGCAAAAAAAAGTTAGCACTGTTTTAGGTCACATATACACATAGACTCCATTAGCAAAAATACTGATCATTTCAATTTCTGATTAACGCACTTTTTCATTTAACCTTAAAAAGGAAACTGGAGGTAGCTTACTCTTTTCTGTGGATGCAGAGAATTGATTTGTATGACTGATCTAGGAGATGAAAATAAATATATGAATGCAATACTCTACTCTTTAGAACAACTTCTTTAATTAGTCATTCTGTCATTCCCTCAGAAAAACAATGAAAACCTGAATACTCCAGAAAAGGGACTTTGCACATAGTTATAAAAGTCACAGTGTACTACTTTTTAATTTATTTTGACAGATTTTGTAACACTTTTGTCATTGTTGTGAAAGACATTTGTTTTAACAGTGATTCCATGAACACTTTGCTGACACATCTTCCCACTGAATGTCAAGAAATGATGCACACTTAATTCTTTACAATTCACGCAAAGTTCTCCCTATCTATGCTAATATCATTGTTCCAATCTTATGCCAATTTGATTAAAATATATATGCCCAAAGCTATGGGGTTTCTTAAACCATTTTTGTGGCATGGGCAACTTTGGTAGTCTCAAAAATGGTTTAAGAAACCCCATAGCTTTGGGCATATATATTTTAATCAAATTGGCATAATTATTGACATAATTTATTATCCACAAGATATGACTCCCCAGAATAATATTTTGAGATGCATAAAAATAAAGTAAGAAAAATCAGAAAGGAAACCAATTATACCAAAATAAAGGTACCAAAATATTTTTAAAAACAAGTTCACAGGCTCCCAGATTTAGAATATAGTCAAGAAACTTTGAGAGTATTGTGATAAATGTGTTCCTCACTCTTCTCTTCTCAGTTGTCATTCTATGTTGTCTTGGATTTTTATACATTGAAGAATTCAAATTATCCAGAGCAAATCTGAGGACCCAAAGTGAGCCTCCACCCAGTAAATTGATTTATTCTGTGCTTTTATTTCCATATGATGGCAATCTAGAAGGGTACTCTTCAGGGAATTTAGATAACTTGCCCAAGCTCACACAGATTGATAGGTACAATTACACATGGGAAATAAAGATACTGATTTTATACATATTTATAAACAAATATATCATATGAGAATATACCCAATAGTCTTTAATAGTAAAGAATGATAATTTCAACAAGCCATTTTTTTTTTTGGTAAATTCAAATTAACATTGTCATGCTTTGACTCCTATGTTGATTTGAATTTTTTTTTGGTAGTATGGAGCTACAGATGCAAAAAGGTTAATGTTACATTGTTTTTTGAAAATTTGGTCTAGCATTTGGTGTCTTATGTAACCCTAAGTAAATCATTAAACCACTCAACAACTTGGACAATTTTCTAAAAACTTTAAAGTACAAAAAAGTTCAAGAATTTCATCAAAGGAGGGAGTTTTCATGGTACAAGTTTCTATTCAGGTAAAATAATAGTTGTTATTAAAAAAAAGTATTATTGTCATTGTCAATGTAACTTAAGGCACATTAACAATTTTGCAGTTAGTTCTCTGAATTGTGCTAACAATGACTGCATTTTATGTCCATCTAATTATTTTAGAAGTTGGAAAAGACATTCTTTTTAGGCAGGGGAACTATTAAGCCAAATTTTTCTTTTTTTTTTTTTCTTTCTTTTTTTTTTATTTAATAGCCTTTTATTTACAGGTTATATGTATGGGTAACTTTACAGCATTAACAATTGCCAAACCTCTTGTTCCAATTTTTCACCTTTTACCCTCTACCCCCTCCCCCAGATGATAAACCATTTAAATAACTGTAGCTGTAACAGTATAATTTTTAAAAATAAGCTGGATTATCACATTGCTATTTGTTTAAGAGTAGAGTTTAGCTTAATGCAGATCAATCTTAGGCCCCATTTCAAGGAGGTGAATTACCGAACTGCCATAACTCCAATATATTAAAGTTAAATCTCATTTCTTATTAGAGAGAAATTGATATGCTTATGTACCTTAATCCTTTCAGGACACTAAATTCACTGGCAGAGGTGATTTACTAAAGGGACTTGCAATAGCCTCAAAGAATTAATATGAGTGATGCATTTTCTCCCTTAGACTAGTCCCATGGGTTTAAGCTTGTCCATTAAAGTATTCTAAACTATCTACTTTGATTTTTACTCAGAGATAATATAGAATCTGGGATATGAACATAATTACTTAATCAGTGAGAATTTTAAAATGTAGACTAATAGTTCTTTATTTATTTTACTATCTTAAATGTCTTATAATTTAATTAAATTCAATTTAACAAAAATCTATTTGTATTATATACAAGATATTCTGCTGACAAAAGCCCTCTCTCAAGAAGTAAACACTTTGGAGACCAAACAGATAAATGTATGCTCATTTGAGGACAGAGAAAAATCAAAATAGAAGGTTTTAGTAAACTTTGTGTGAAAGATGACACTGAAACTGATCATTGAAGGAAGACAAAGATTCTGAAAGGTGTGGTGGGGAAAGTAGCATATGTCAGGCAATGGAAGAACAACCAAAAGATAGGGAGTTAAGATATGGAAAGCAGAGTTCTTCTCTGACAGTGGGAAGATGTGTCAGCAAAGTGTTCATGGAATCACTGTTAAAACAAATGTCTTTAACAACAATGAAAAAAAGAATTTTTATTTATCCTTCATTTTCAAAGAGAACCAATGACATGAGAGGGTGATGTCTAGATATGTATGTGGATTGGATTTAAGTGAGGCTGGTTTATACAAAATCATCAGCCTCATGCTCTTTTCCAGAATCATTGAAATCCAATAGCAAAATGAAAGTGATGATGATGAAGAAAGTCAGAGATGACCTGGGATGAAATGGACAACCTTGGTATCTTTGATGTCTGAACAAGCTCTAAGCTACATGATCATTGGGGCATATTGTTCTCATCCACCCATTTTACCAGAGGAAGTCTTCATATGCTTGGGGCAGACATTCCCATAATTCACCAATAGGTTTGAGGTGTGGGTTACCCTCAACCTGATTTAGAGGATCTCTTAAGACAGTTTTACTGATATGTACTCTGTACGTGCTACAGCTTCTTGAAGGCACAGATGGGAGTTGGGTAAATCAGATGGGTACCAAAGATGGATGAGCAGCCCTTGGTAAGACCCTCACATCAAAAATGCTAATCATTCTTGAACAACCCTTTTCTCCTGTTCTATTCTATCTCATAGACCAATAAATGAGGGGAAATAACATGAAATAAATCTAGAAAAAAAAAGGTGAGTTATGCTCTAAAGGATTTTTATCAGGCTAAAGTGATATTTATTATAGAAATAGTACAACAGAGAATGACATAACTGTCATATCTTAGCCTAAGACAAATTATTTTGGCAACTTTGTGGAAGACAAACTGGAGAGATGAGAAAATAGAGGGAGAGGTACCCTTAGAAGTCTGTTAGAATAATAGAGGTAAGATAAAGCATCTGAAGGAGGGTGACAGAAACATGAGTAGAGAGAAGGAGAGAGATTTAGTTAATTTTGTAGAAGGCGATTCAATGAGACTCAGCAACTGACTAGCTTTGTAGGGTGAAGGTGAAGTTGATAGTTGTCTTTCATCTTCAAAGAAGACCAAAATGAATCACTATATTATAGTCAAGTTAGTATGTCTGACTGCAGCTGATCAGAGCAATATGAATTCAGAATGCTCTGCCACAGATCAGGCACAAACAGTTCTTATGAACATCTGTGGTGAATTCTCTAGCTTTATGCATCTCCCATTTCTTCTGAGCTAATTCAATTCTGCTTTGCTCATATAGCACAACCCCTCCTCTGATGAGGGCATATCATGCTGGGCAGTGCTATGCCGGTGTCTCCTTATTCATAAATCAATTTTAAAGTTCTTAAGAAAGACCTTGAGAGTATCCTTGTATCACCTTTTCTAATCAGCCTGTGAGTATAGGCTTTGTGTGAGTTCTCCAAAAAAATGATCTTTTTGCAGAGAGGATTCTGGGAAGGTGGCAGAGTAGGTCGGAAAATTTAGGGTTAGTTCTTATTTTTTTTTAATGAATTGATAAAGATAAAAAGACTATAGAAATTGACTATGGGAGTAAGGAAGTACGGAGTTTATCTTTAGAGGGAGTCACTGAAATTAAAAAAAAAAAAAAAAACTCTCCTATCCTAATCTTAAAATCACATGATAGAGATTGAGGGAAAACAAAATTAAAAAAAGAACCATTCAAAAAAACCCAAGAATATTATGTAAAGAAAGTCAACTACTTAGAAAAGGAAATCCAGAGTCTTAAAAAATAGTTCTTTGAAAATTAGAATTATTGGGACAGTGAAACTGAAAAGACCAAGAAATAACAAGACAAAACATAAAGAACGAAAAATAAAAGAGAATGCGAAGCATCTTAAAGAAAAACAACAAATCTGGAGAAGAGATCCAGAAGAAAAAATATAAGAATGGTTGGACTGCTTGAAAATCATGAGCAATAAAAGAACCTTGACACAATAAGGCAAGAAATAATCAAGGAAATTTGTCCTGAATGATAGAACATGAAAGGAAAATAGAAATAGAAAAAGTTCACTGATCACTACCTTAAAGAGATCCTATAAAGGAAAACGTATAGAAACATTATCAATAAATATTGAAATCCCAGATAAAAGGGAAAATTTTCCAAGAAACAAACAAAAAATTCAAATATGCTGGAGCTACAATTAAAATTGCATAAGATTTAAATGCAGTCACAATAAAAAAAACACTCTTTTTGGGTTTTGGAATATTATATATCATCGATTAAAATAACTAGGCCTGTGATGAAAAATATTATACCCAGAAAAGCTAACCATAACGCTGAACAAAAAATATATAAGAACTAATGATGATGACACAATGATTTCATACAAGTGGCAATTGCCTTATTATGAACCTGTCCTTCATTCTTTTGGGAAAACATATGAACTTGTTTTCTATATTAGTTTTGATTGCAAAACCTATACCAGTTTCATGGCACTCCTCTTCACTGTGGGCACTCTAGAAAAACATGCATCCAGCTCTGAATTCAATAAGCTGACTTTTGTCTGCCAGCCTTGTTTCACTCAGTGAAACTATGTGTTGCTATTTGGATGTGATACCTGTTAAGTTCTCTCACAAGAGTTATTTGTCTTTCTGGTCTACTGGTTTTTGTCTTGCCTCTAAGTGTGGACATATTTCAGGCACTAATGTGGGAGGAAGTGGTTGAGGTAGATACTTCAAAGCCTTAGAATTTGAGACCTCTTGGTTACCCTCAATCTGGTTTGCCAATCTGTCAAAACAGTCTAATGTTGCTGTGGCTACTGTACATACTAAAGTTTTTGGAGCTACAGGTGAGAGTTAGGTGGAATAGGTGAAAAAAGTATCCCTGCAAAGGGCTCAGCAGCCCTGACTCCAGATGCGCAAGTCTTCCTTGAACATATAACCCCCCCCCCCCCAAGGGTGAACTAAAAGAACAGTAAAGAATTGTGAATAGCTCAAAGTTACAGAGTAACTAGAATGACAGTAATGTATTCACCAGAAAGATTGAAGTTTGAGAGTTAGTGGTGTTTTTAAAGAGAAGAAATGATTTCCACTTTTGGAAATGAGTTTGATGCTTTCATGGGACCTCTAATTGGAATTGTTTAATGCTATGTTGGGACTGGAGTCCATGTGACACATATGCAAATTCTATGTAAATTGTACAGAGATGATAATTGGACCTATAGGATCCAATGAGATCAGTAACAGATAGATAATGATCCAGTGGAAGAAAGTAAAGTTAATAAGAGAACCTCTAGAGAGAACTGTGTTACAGAACCCAAGTCTGAATCTCATCATGACCCTCAGAATCCCCCTAGCCCAAATATTGCTAATTTAATTCATTCAGCCAACCAAGTAAAGATACAATGTCAAGCTGCCAGACAGTCCAGAGATTCTCCTTGGAAATATAGGGGTAGCTATTTGAATTATTTCTCTTTCTCAAAAAGTTATCAAACTGTGCATACCCTTTGATCCAGCAGTGTTACTACTGGGCTTATATCCCAAAGAGATCATAAAGAAGGGAAAGGGACCTGTATGTGCACAAATGTTTGTGGCAGCCCTCTTTGTAGTGGCTAGAAACTGGAAACTGAATGGATGCCCATCAGTTGGAGAATGGCTGAATAAATTGTGGTATATGAATATTATGGAATATTATTGTTCTGTAAGAAATGACCAACAGGATGATTTCAGAAAGGCCTGGAGAGACTTACACAAACTGATGCTGAGTGAAACAAGCAGGGCCAAGAGATCATTATATACTTCAGCAACAATACTATATGATGACTAGTTCTGATGGACCTGGCCATCCTCATCAACAAGATCAACCAAATCATTTCCAACGGAGCAGTAATGAACTGAACCAGCTACGCCCAGCGAAAGAACTCTGGGAGATGACTAAAAACCATTACATTGAATTTCCAATCCCTATATTTTTTCCCACCTGCATTTTTGATTTCCTTTACAAGCTAATTGTACAATATTTCAGAGTCTGATTCTTTTTTGTACAGCAAAATAATGGTTTGGTCATGTATACTTATTGTGCATCTAATTTATATTTTAATATATTTAACATCTACTGGTCATCCTGCCATCTGGGGGAGGGGATGGGGGGTAAGAGGGGAAAAATTGGAACAAGAAGTTTGGCAATTGTCAATGCTGTAAAGTTATCCATACATACAACCTTTAAATAAAAGGCTATTAAATAAAAAAAGAAAGAAAAAAAAAGAAGAAAAAAAGAATTATTTTTCTTTAATCTTGATTTTTAGCTAAAAATGAAAGAAGTAGCATCCATAACAGAAACCTGAATCCTTTACTATGGAGTCTTCAGCACTTTAATTGGTCTTTTCATTTTTGAGGTTTTCATCTACAAAATGAAAGTGTTAGGCAAGTAGCACATTATCTAATTTTCTCAGAGGAGAAAAATGTATTTTTCAGATTGAGGGGACAAAATTCTATTTATTCTTACTTCTTATGTTAGCTTTTAACAATAATAATGGTAATAACAATAGCTGGTATTAAGTTTTGCAAAGAACTCCTCACATGTTGTCTGGATGCTCACAAAACCTGGAAGGTTAGTCTTATAAATATTATCATTCTTATTTTATGCATGAATACACTATGACTTAAAGAGTGTGAATCTGGTATAGCTAGTGTCAGAAGGACATGAATCTAATTTTTCTTGACTTCCTAGATCAATGTTTCATGTGTTTCAGTTTTTTCTCCACCAATTTGATTGTTTACTTCTTCAGAGGAGGGATCTTATCTTCTATTTGTTTTTAGGATCTCCAAGATAATCAAAGATACAAATTGAAAAAGTCTAGTTTACTTTAAACTAACAAGGTTCATCTCTTCAAGGAGATATAAAATTCTCTGAGATGAGCATACTTTGAGAATCTGGATACACACAAATAAATATGTGCATACATACACATATCATATGACAATGACTGTGCCTTGTATTTTTAAAAGCCCTTCTTATGATTTCATTTGATTGTCAGAATTTCTCTAATCAACAGCACTTGTTTTCAAGCACTATAAGAATGGTATAATGACATATCAGTGGAGTCAGAAAGACCTGAATTTGAATTCCACCTTAGAGACTTACTAGCTGTGTAACCCTAGATATATCCTAACTTCTTTAAGTTCCAGTTTCTTCATTTGTAAAGTGGAAATATTAATTCTGTAAGATTTATCTTATAAGATTTTTATAGGAATCAAATGAGATAATTGTATGTTTAGCAAATTCTCAAGGGTTATATTCCCAATTGTAAATCTCATTAGCAGACTGGATTCTCAGAACAACCTTGATTATCTTTCTTCTCAGGGTTCTAAAGGTAACTGAGGATTTATAGAACTTCTCACTTGCTAGAACTATGTCACTCATAAACCCCCATTAGTATGCTTCTCATAAATTATCAGACATATTCAATTAGCTTTTAGGAAAGGTAAAATACCAAGTAGGTATAATAAGGAGAGCTATTATAGAAACCATTCTCCCAAATTGATAGCTCAATCTCCCCTTTCATACAGAAATTCCTCAGAAAAAGTGTATTTACATTTATAAGGAAATGATGGCGATACATATGCATTAAACCTGTGTGGCAAAATGGTAACCCATAGCTAGTGACTGACAATCTTCTTTCTTTATGGAATTCTCATAAACATTATTTAAGTCTCTTATGGAGTCTTAAAGTAGTTTTTCTTGAATGTGTCTAGATTATCCTTGATAAGCAGAATTTTGTTCTTGATATATGCCTTAGTTAGATATTTAGATACTGTTTCAAGAACATTAAAACCGACTTTAGTAAAAATACTAAACTAAATCCAACACTAATGGAAAATTCATCTTCTGACTTTAATTGCTGACAGGGCTATAATCTACTCTATTTCATCTCTGGATATTCTGTGATTATTTTAGGGAGGCCTTTTTTTTGGAGATTTATTCAACAAAGTAGTTATGAATTGATTTTCCATTTTTATATGCAATGACCAAGGTATTTCCTGATCTTCTACAACTAATCATGAGAAATGTCCAATGACCCAAATCCTCTACAATCTTTCAAAATCATTTAGGTATTATTCAGACTTAATTTACTTATATTTAACTTATTAAGCACAATAGAATGTGGAGAATGTCTGAGGTTTACTGAATTGGGTATAGATATTATTCTTACATATGCAATTTTCTTTGCACATCTAAAAGTACTAATAAATGTTAACTATAATTATTATTGTTCTATAAGTATGTGGTAGCCCACATAGAGAGTCAGAAGTAAACCATAATTTTTGACAATGGAAAAGGGTCACACAAACAATGACAAGTATGTTTACCTGTTCAAATTCATATTTAGCATTTTAGTTTCTTTACCAGCTAATTCTGACCTATTTTTCCTGACTAATTTTGCATTACTCCCCCTCACATACTGTATATTCCAGTCAAATTTCTCCTACCTCCTTTGCTCTGGCTAGTTTCCCTATCTGAGATGGTATTATTCAATCTCTACCTCTTAGAATCACCAGATCACTTTGAATTTGAGCTCAGCTGTCACTTACTACAAAAGGATTTTATAACTTCCCTTTATTGTTAGAATTTGTCCTAACTATGCTCACCAATATTACTTTGTATATGTTTATTTGTGCACCTGTTTTATCTTCATTTCCACTCCTAATAGAATATAAGTATTCTGATGAAAAAAAATACTTTCAGGTTTGCTCAACATTTGCAGAATTTAATTGAAGAAACACTTATTGAACTGAATTGAATTCAATGGGTAGCTGATGTACAAAGTGTACCACTCATCTCTTTTTCTTAGACTTCTGTGTAGAATTATCTCTAAAACCCTAGTGGATTAAACATGTACGAACAACACTCTTCTTTCATCTAAATTTCAATTTATCTATAAGGTTACATTTTTATATAAACTGCCTTATTGTCATAATAGTTACTCCAAAATACAAGGCAGACATGGATTTATTTTTTTAAAACAAAATTTTCTCTAATAAAGACACTTGTTAAAAGACACCATTTTTTTCTGGGACAAATTTTAAATCTTGTTTTTTGCCCTGTATAAGGGGGAAATTGGCTCTCTCCTCTTTGTTTTAAGTAGCATATTTCACTTAGCAACAACAAAAATATGTGACTCTCAGGAGGAAAAAGAAAGGTAAATTCTACCTGCCAGGGCACTTTTTTCAAATACTAAATTGCTTCCTTGTGTTCCTTGATCATTATCTCACACCCTGAACATCTGAAAATATAGAGCAGAGAAAAAAACTGTGAGAGAATGCACACAATCATTTCCAGCCACTCAATTAATCTGAGATACTGATGTTCCTTATTTGAACCTGTCTCTCTCCCTTATAAACTATCAAAAAAATTAAAACTTGTAGGAGATCAGTATATTCATTTTCATTTTCTTTTGTCAATAGCATGGTGGGAAAAGTGGTGTCTTAAAATATCTGAGAATACCTTTTAAAATGGCAACAACAAATCACTGTTGTATAACAATAAAGTGGAATTCATGGGAGGACAGTTAACTCTTGACTATTCTTGAGAAGGAAGGAAAGGGGTAATTGAAATCCACAAATAATCTTCAGACTGGATCTTACCCAATCGTTTCAACCTAGGCATCTTGCCTGCCCCACATGCTATCAGAATAGCTCATAATTTTCTACATGCAGAGATAATAGAGTAACTAACCTCCAGGCAAGAATGGTGCTTTGCTACAAATGATTCTGTGTGTTTATGTCAAGACATGTAAAAATAGGTCATTTGGCTGGAGATTTATTGCCCACTTTATGAAATCAGTGGGCGATTGCATGTGACTACATAGACGAAGGACCTCAAGGTCAGTCAGTTTGCATGCAACTCATTTCAGTACTTTTCAGCCCAGTGTGAACCTGATTTTTGCATTTTAAGTTCTTGAACACCTGCTAAATCCCCAAGAGCAATTATCAAGCCAGTTGTGAATTTTCAGATTTAATTAACAGTTCCCCAAGTTTACCTTAAATTATTTTGGTAGCTGATAAGATCTATTTATTTTTGAATCTGGCAAGAACACTGTATTTTCCAGTGCAAATCAAGGTTCAGAACATTTAATTCCATCCATTTCTGAGTTTCGGAAGGAGTGAGCAAAAACTGAAAACTTAGGTACTTTTCTGTTTTTCACAGCATTTTTGTTTTATTGACCTTGAAAGAGGATTTGAGATTCCTATAAATGCCTCTCTCTTCAACACTGAGATGGTCACTGACTATAAATTACTCATAAGTTTTTCAGGCTCTGGTAAAAGTGATGCTCAGCAGGAACATCTTTGTATTTAGGCTTTAATTTGAAAGTAGACTTAGTTTGATTCAACTCAACAAACAAATATTAAGCACTGTCTGTATACAGAACATAGAGCTAAGTAAATAAGACATGGGCTTTCTCTCATTGAGTTTATGGTCTAGATTTGTCTAGATGATTATGGTACATATACAGATTAATTATATCATGAAAAATTGATCAAAAGTATGCTATGTAAAGTCCTACAGTAAAAAGTTATTCCTAAAAATAGCTAAATAAATAAATAAAATTTTATATATATATATATATATATATATATATATATATATATATATATATGAAGAACAGCATGAACCAGGATGTAAAAATGGGAAAGTTCAAGTCATGTTTGGAGGACAGAAAATATTTCAGTTTGGTTGGATTATAGAGTTAATGGAGGTTAGTAATAAGACATGTGACCGAAAAGGATGAGGCCAAATTTTGATGGGCCAGAAAAACTTGTAGTTGGTTGGGTAATCAATAGGGAATCACTAAAAATTATAGAGTATAGGAGTAACATGATCCAATTTATATATAAATAATAGTTGTCTTATAGAAGCATGAAGTTAGATTGGAGGTAGAGGATATTAGAGATTGAAGGCCTTATTGGATTGCTATAACAATGACTGAAGTGGATAGTAAGGAAGAAAGAAAGAAGAGGACAGATGCAAAGGACACACCAGGATAAAATTAGCAGAAGTTGATTATTGATTTAAGTTTAGAAATGAGGGAGGTGGAAGATACAAAGGCAATTCAAAGGTTTTAATTATGAGACCTTCTGTAGTGAGAGCCACAGAAATTGTATAGTAAAGAGAAGTATCTTGAGAGGAAAGCTAATAAGATCCAGTTCAGACAATGTGAGTTTGAGGTACTAATGGGAAATCCAGATAGGGGATGTATAAGTAAATGTAGATACAACTCTGCAGCTCCAGGAAGAAGGCCTAAATATGCAGATTGGGAAGTTATCTGTATAAGATAATATTTGAAGCTAGGAATATAGGTAAGAGTGTGGAATGGGATATAAAGGGTCAAAGAGAGAGACCTTTTGAGAATACTTATATTAAAAGGTCTGGAAGAGGAGAAAGAAAGAGCAATTATAATTAAGGCTAAAATATGAAATATCTCAGGTCAAGGTAGAAAAAATTCAAATATCCATAAGTTGGAGTAGTAAATGATGTCAAATGCCACCAAGAAAGGTGATGAGTAGAAAAAAATGTATTTGATGGTTAGAAAACAATTGGTGACTTCAAACCAGAATTTTAAGTAGAGTGATAGAAAAGTTAAGTTAAATGAGATTGAGAAAATAGGGAGCAGTGAGGAATCCAGATGGACTTGACAATTTTTTTTTTTCAAAATGTTTTGCAATGTGAAAGACAGGTACAAAAAAGAATGGTAATTATACTGAGTTGGAAGAGCGAGAGAGACTGGACCTTTGATTTAACTGGTGTAAGAAAATAGGTGAAGAAATAGCCTTTACTATAACTTATGCTTTTAGAGAGTTGTCTGTACATATTGGAAAGGTAAATGACTTGCTCAGAGTCATATAGCTAGTATTTGTCAAAGGTGAGACTTGAATGTGTGTATCAAGATTAACTTTCTACCCTGTATACTACACTGACTCTCAGACATTTTGAGAAAAGGATAAAAGACTTTTTTAAGTTTGGAGAGATTTGGGTATTTCCATAAACAGATGGGAAAGACACAAAATAGGGAGATATTGAAGATAAGATTGTAAGGGAGAAGATACTTGAAATATGAAAATCCTTGAGAATATTGGAGGGAAAGCATCAAAGACAAAAAAAGGCATGAATATAGAGAGATATAGGAATAAGAATATGACCATAGGAAAGAATACAAGTGAGTTAGGATACTGAGTAGTTTTGAGGAATAATAAAGGAGAATTAAAGAAACTCAAGTGGGATGGTCTCAGTCTTTCCAGTAAAGTAGGAAGTAAGTCATCTGCCTTATATTTGGGGACCAATAGTTCATTTAGGGACATAAGAAGAGAGGAAAATTTTGGAACAATCACTTTGGGTAAGGAGATCAGGGATCTACATAAGAGCAGAGCAGATGGATTGCTAAGCAGCAATAAGAGGCCAACTGAGGTTAGAAACTCAAAATATGTAGCTGTTGAAATCAGCCCCATTTCATGACTTGATCCATTGAACTAAGCACTCTGGGAGCGCAACAAAATATATAGGAAATTTAGGGATAGTAGGAAGTCAAGGATACAATTGACACTGTAGTAGTTTTTGATAAATAATTCAGGAGTCAGACTATAGTACTAATTCCAGTAGTGTCAAAGAACCTTACTGAGACTGGAAGAATAGAAATGTATTAAGAAATCAAAGGTCATAATGAAGCTGAGAAGTAGATTAGTGCACTGAGAGTGGAAGAATGGATGTAGTGGTTAGAGCGTGAAGTTTCAAAACTCAGGATTTGAGATGGTGAAGTTAAAAGTAAAACCCTGCCAGCCATGTGTGTAGATGAAGTGGGTTGAAGATAGAAGGCATTAAGTTAAGGAGGCTGATTTTGTGGTCGTTATTAAAGGGGTCTTCATCATGAATATTGATGCCTATGATAATTAAGAAAACTAAGACAATAAAGTAATAAAGAAAGTTGATGGGGTGGAGCCAAGATAGTGGAGAAAAAGAAAACAAAGAAGCTGAACTCACATTCACAGCTTCTCCAAATCCTGATGGAGAAAGAAAAAAAAAAGACAGTGAGTTCTTTGGCCAGCCCTGTTCATCATGGGTTTATAGACAGAGAAGTTCACAGATACTGGGGCCAGGGTTAGAGCAGGAGCCTAATGTAGATCACTTCAGTGCTGTGGTAGAAATTGCAGATCGACATCCAAATAAATCCTCAACTCATACTGAGGTTCTGCAATGCAGTTGATCATTACACATTCTCCAGTCCTGAATCTTAGACCCATAGGTTCCACAAGACCTTTCCTAATAGGGAGGTCCTCAGCAATAAACTGAGAAAGCAGGAAATTCAGAAGCCAGCATCAGTAGTAATGATCTTAACTTCAGATCAAGGTCTGACTGATTATCTAGCCTAGTCAGTAGAAGAATTATGAAGGGAAGAAACACAGACTAAATGGGGGCCTACAATTCTGCCACTTTGAGTTAATAGAACATTCCAACTAATTATTTAGGGCAGCCTAACAGCATTCTACTCTCTTAAAGATCAAAACCCAGATCAAAAATTTACAGACCTCAGATAAGAGAATAGCAATCAGATTTGGCTCTGGATCAGACTACTCTGGGAGCAATGAAAGCTGCCAAATCCTCAATCTGTCCCCGATATCCAAGAATAACACGAATTCTCAATACTTCAAGAAAGCAGCAATAGGGCCAAGCTCAAATCTTCCTGCCAGAAATGTGACAAGAGCCCTGCCCTAGCATCAACTTAAATTCAGGAAGTAGGTTGGGAAAAGGGCAAACAGAAAGAAAAAAAAAAAAAAAAAAGAATCACACTCAGACAAACAGAGAAGAGAATGATTCCAAACTTCCACAAGCCATGCATTAAAGAAAAGCACAGCTTGGGTACAAACTCAACTAGAATTTCCAAGAGAAATGAACCAAGAATTTTAAAAATAACAATATTTTTTAAATAAATGAAATAACAATGCTTGAAAGAGAAAATGATAATGAAATAGGAATCATTAAAGAAATAATTTGAAAAGAAATTAAGTTTTATACAAGAATACATAACATTGTTCAAGCAATAAATTCCCTTAAAAATTAGAATGAATCAAATAGAAATCAATGACTTCATGAGGCAATAAAACATACTAAAACAAAGGCTGAATACAGAAGAAAATGTAAAGTATCTCACAGCAAAAATCTCTTATTTAGAAAATAGATCAAAGAAGAAAAAAAATCAGAATGATTGGACTATCTGTGCACCATCACCCCTCCCCCCTAAAAATCCTATACATTCTGTTTAAAGAAATATGAAAGAAAATGGTCCAATTTCTTAGATGTAGTAAGATAAATGCAAATAAAAATACTTCATAGTCACCTTCTGAAAGAAGGCCCCAAAGGGAAATTCCCAAAGCCATAGCCCAAATCCAGAGCTTCTAGGTCAAAGAGGAAAAAATGCTACAAGAAATCAGAAAGAAATAATTTAAATATTGAGGAGCCACAGTCAACAATACATATGATTTAGTAACCATCTAAAAGCAAGAGAAAACTTGGAATACAATATTCCAGAAGGAAAAGAATATGGACTTACAGACAAGAAAAACTTACCTATAAAAGCTGGAGTATAATATAATAGGCGACATTTAATGAAATGGAAGACTTCCAAGCTTTCCTAATAAAAAGCTTGGAACTATGGAGAAATTTTGAAGTTCAAGTTCTGGAGTGAAAAGAAGCATAAAAAACTAAGAAAAGTGACATTCTCTGCTCACAACACTTGGATGAGACTCAGATTATTAACTCTATTCCTTCTGGTGAGAATCATTATATCTGGCCACTGTATTCTCCCAGTTCCAGACCACTGTCTATTTGTCTCCCAACCATCCCCCCCATTCCCCCCAAACTGAAATTCTCTCTTTTTAAAAAAATTATTAATGTATTAATTTATGCTATTTAATTTATTATTATTATATAATATTTATAGATATAAATATAAATTATGTAATAAAAATATTATATTAAATTTAATAATTTAAAAATTAAAAATATTTTTTAAAAATTATTTTATTTTTGAACTAAAGAGCATTTTAAATTATGATCTTTCCCACTATCCCCCCTCTCCCAATGAGCAGCTATATATGTTGTTTTCTCAAATTAAAGTATTAGTTCTTTGGGGAAAAAAGTTGGGAGAAAGACCACTGAGCAACAAGATAGTGAGTGGGTCATATAAATAAACTGTGTTAATGATATAAAAAGAGAAGTTTTTGAAGGACAAAGGCAGAAAAATTCATTTATAGGGACGAATGAATACTACAAATCCTTGGGCTTCTCTGGGTTAGAGAAAGACAGACAAGGGAATTGATGTTCATTTTTTTCCCCCTTCTGTTTTCATTCTCTACCAGGGTGATCCTTCTCACTCCCATGAGTTAAATTATTCCAAGGGTTCTTAATCTTTTTATGTTGTACTCTGCTCTCTGATAGTCTTGTGAAACTTATAGACTACTGATCATAAAAAAATGTTTTAAAATAGATCAATAAGGAATTATCAAGAAACCAGTTATATCAAAATGCAGTTATTTAATAAAAAGTTGATGGGCTACAGGTTGACAAACCCTGCTTTTTGCAAATTGCCCCCAGATCTTCACTTTTGATCCCAATTTTTGACTACTGTAAATATCTGTATACTGCCCCCAATCTCAAGTCCAACATGTTTAAAACTGAACTCATTATCTCCTCTTACAGAAAGTTCATTACCATTGTTCTGGTGCCATCATTTTCCCCTTGTTCTCAGATACAGCATCAAAACCTCCAAACCTAAAAATTATCTTTGACTCTCCCTTCTGTAATCTGTAAACTTTATGCAAATTACATGAAGAATAAATCCTCTTGAATTATTTTTATAATGAGTCGAAGTAATGTATTTAAAACAGAGATGAGTCTGGGCTTTGGCAAAGGCCTCTTGCTAAGGGGCATATGGTAATGATTTGGGATGACAAAGTAATCTCTTATTTATTTTTTACATCTGAAGGCTACATAAAAGACGGCCAGCAACTGAGCCTATTAGAGTAATTCAGAAAAGAGTATAGAGAGCTTCCAGCATACTACAAAGTGGCTTTTCGGGGGAGGTTTGTAGCTGCCACTATCTCTCCCGTGGAGGTCCAGAAGTAGGGAAGGGAGGAAATTTAACTCCCCATCAGACTCACAGAAGTTATAGTAAATTTCAAGCAGAAGGAACTAGGAACTTGAGCATATCAGAATGAGTCTGAAACATGACCTAAAATTTATTAGTGTCCCTTATATTCTGGATTTCTTCTCTGAGTCACAAATGGCAATGCTGAAAAATGCACATTTCCAACTTTCTAGGTATTCTTGTGACTTTGAGATGTTGGTAATACCAGTTTCAATACTTCTAATTCACATGTAAAGTGCTTTTTAAAAAGTTAAAGCATTATATACATGCATAATAATAATAGCAATAAATAATATCTTCCTTTGATATGTTAGAATGAGCTTAGATCGAGAATAGATTGACTGTTGGGGAAGATTGTGGGAGAGTTCTAACTGTGCCCATGTCTCTAATGATGGAAGTTTTTCAATTTTTGCTAAAGTAGTTATAGCTTTAAACCAATTTTTACTAATAGATTTTTTTATTTCCAGTCATTATTAGTAAACATAGAACATATTTTCTAAGAATCTGAAAATTTTGATTGTAGACATCTGAAAATAATATACATTCAAAACCCAAGATCTTGAGCAAAAAGTGGTTTAGCATTTTTCCTTCTTTTTTTCTTTTATTGGTTTACAAATAATTTATTTTTATAATAGCTTTTTATTTTTCCAAATACATGCAAAGATAGTCTTTAACCTTCACCTTTACAAAACCTTTTGTTCCAAATTTTTCTCCCTCTCCTACATAGCAAACTATCCATTATATTTTAAAAATGTACAATTCCTCTAGACATATTTCCATATACATCCTACTGCACAAAAAATTCAGGTCAAAAGGGGAATAACATGAGAAAAAAGAAGCAAACACAGCCACAAAAAGATGAAAATACTATGCTTTTATCCACATTCCATATCTATAGTTCTTTCTCTGAATGAGGATGGCTTTTTGTATCACAAGGTTATTGGAATTAGATTTTTCTTAATGATCTAGCTCATGGACTAACAGATTATCACAAACTTGTAGTGAGCAGTAGAAGAACAGATTCCAAATGAACATGGAAACAAATGGTCGAGAATAAATTGGGACAGATTTAAAACTGTAAAAAATGTAAAAACTCATTCAGGGATTATAGATCTATAATTGGAAGAATATTTATAGTCCATCTAGTCCAACCCCTTTATATTACATAGAAAGCAAACTGAGGCTCAGGAAGTTCCAATGACTTCTCCAAAGCCAAAAAGCAGTATAAAAGGCTTAATCAGGATTCAAATCCAAGATATCAGTCTTTGAAACTAGCACTCATTCTGTTATTCTAAACTACCTCAGATGGACAGAAGCAGCTACACCCAAAGAAAGAACACTAGGAAATGAATGTAAACTGCTTGCATTTTTGTTCTTCTTCCCAGGTTATTTATACCTTCTAAATCCAATTCTCCCTGAGCAACAAGAAAATTGTTCAGTTTTGCACATATATATTGTATCCAAGATGTACTGTAATCTATTTAACATGTATAGGACTGCTTGCCATCTGGGGGAGAGGGTGGAGGGAGGGAGGGGAAAAATTGGAACAGAAGTGAGTGCAAAGGATAATGTTGTAAAAAATTACCTTGGCATGGGTTCTGTCAATAAAAAGTTATTTTAAAAAAATAAATAAACTACCTCAGAATCAGGTGTTCATCTTATATGTGGAAAACCTGAGGTCTAGAATGGTAGAATGGCCATTCAAGCAACAAGTGGCAGTTAAGATGCAAAGCCAAGTCCACTCATTGTAAATGCAGAGCCCTTTCCTCAGCATCACCCAACTTGGTATGCTCTGTTTATTGTGAGGATTAGTCAAAATAATGAATGGAAAAATTTTTTGTATACCCTGTGATATCATGTAAGTAAAAATAAATGAATAAAAATGAATTTATAAAGTGCCAACATCCTAAGTCTAGAGATACAAATAAAAAAATAATGGGGTCATCCTTAGCCTTAAAAGGCTTATATTTTAATGGAGGAGTGGTGACAGAGTGAGAATTTTTGTTTTAGAAAGATACAGGCATGGTTAGTGGACATATCCTTTCCAGTAAGAATAGTAGTGTTTTATTTTATTTTAGTTCCATAACTGGGAAGCAAGGGGGAAAACAAAGTACAACAATGTAGAATAGATCATATCTGCTTAAGAATACTCTGAAAGGAAATATCTAGGGGTCATAGTGGATCAAAATTTATATGTGACTAAGAAATATAATAATACTTTGTACTTTTTCAGGGCATTAAAACACTAGAATGCATGACTAAGCACTAGAATATTTCCCTTTATTCTGAAAGTTGTTAGAGTTTACATTCCATCTCTTAAAGGGAAGAACCAAATGAGAAGGACCGGAGGCATAAGAGAGAGAGAGAAAATCTGGGTTATGAAAAAGAGTTTTATGAAATTGAAATATTAAACTGGGAAGAGAAGGCAGAGAGGCAGCTTCATTATGGTCCTGCAATCTGTGAAAATTATCATGGATAGACCAGTCACCATGTACTTTCTATTGAGAATAGAACAAAAAAAATTCATCTTGAGTGTGTAACGCCTGAGATTTATGACAGATTTTAAAATGTGCTTCTGAAGAAAAGGAATGAAATGCCTTGAAATTTTGTGTGATGTCCTTTTTGGGGAAGACTTTTAAGAGATAACAGACTCTGTTTAAGATAGTTTAAATTGGATCTTTAATGGAGATAGGAGAATATATTAACGTTCACAAAGGACCCTTCTAGACTTTGACTTTACTAATGTTTGAAACCATCCCCAAACTTTTAGACACAGAGATGGGCACACATACAAAAAAAGCTTGAAAACAGCAAGCGTGGTCCATTTTTGGCACTGTGTAACTGATAAAAGTTTTTTTTTTAATATCCCTTTGAAAGGTAGTTATAAACTCACATGAGGAAAGCATTTTTAAGCTATATATTTTTTTTTGGCATAGGGACTTCCAGTAATAAATCTCCCTATATTCATTGAAATTAGCAGTTGTGTTGTTGTAACTTAGAATTTCCTGGGGACATAGAGTAAGTTACTAAGACCAAATCACACATATAAAATGTAAGAAAATAGGATCAGATTTATACCTTGAAAAGACCTAGTAGTCAAGTCTAATCTCTTTATTTTGAAGTTATAGTCATTGGGTCCCCAAAAGCATTAAATTTCTTGCTTCAATATTAACAAATTAGTGAGGTAGAATTCGGATTTAGTTTTTCTTGTCTCTATTGAACCAACTTTTGTCAAACATATCACTTGAACAGGAGGTAGCATAACTAAGAGATTTCACAGTGGAATCTGGAATTCATTTCTTCCTTATTGTGCCCAGCTCTATCTATTATAATACACTGCATTATTTAGGCAATTTAAGAAAACAAATATTAGGATTGATTTTTCTGCTGCTTTGAACCAAAGATTATCAATTAATCAACAGGCATTTATTAAACACTTTGGACTTTATTTTTAAATTCTGAATTTTATTAATTTCATTAAAAGGCTTTTCTTTCATATTTGGAAGTTTGGCAGAGGAAAACAATCTCTTAATCTCATCAAAATTAAAATTTTCTGACATCAGGAGTCTGATCCTTTCTCTGCTAAGAGTAGTTTTTTTGAACCTAGTGTTGTTGTTGTTCAGTGGTTCAGTCAAATTCAACTTTTTGTGACTCCATAAACTTATCCATTGGGATTTCTTAGCAAAGATAGTAAAGTAGTTTGCCATTTTTTTCCCAAAGGATATTTAAAAAAAAAAAAAAAAAAAAGATGAGCAACTGAAGCAAATAGGGGTTAAATGACTTGCCCAAGGCCACAAAGTTAGTAAATGGCTGAGGTTGAATTTGAACTCAGACTTTCCTGACTCCTGACTCCAATGCTTTATCCATTGACCCCATAGTATTTATTATTGTCTTATTATGTAGTTAAGTCCTGAAGATCTTGTCCAGCTCAGAATCTTTGCTGTTACTAACCATCAGTCTCAAAAGAAACTAAACATTCCCAAATGTCAAGAAAGAGAAAAGGTTTTCAGACTTCATGAATGCATGGAATACAGCACTCCCACGAGAAATTTGACAATACCTTGTCTTCACAAAAACAATGCTCAAGCTTCCCTGGTGTTCTTAATGAGGAATCCCTAGGGCCCCTCTGACTCAGCCCCCTCCCCATTAAAGCAGCTCATAGCAACCCCAACTGAGCTTCTGCCCGGTATATGGGTTCTCATTAAGTATGGTCTACATTTCTGTTACACTGTTAAACGAACTTTAAATTGAACTTGTCATACCAAAGTAGGCAGACTCTAGGTCTGACTTTCTCTTCTTGTTGCTATAGTGACCTGAAGAAATCAGAAGGGAAAAAGAAAGAGGAATCTTCATTTAAATAGCCATGTCCATCTGGAAGTACTCTAAGTAGCATTTCTCTTTACTTTTTACCTTTGAAGGTTAATATAGCAGGAAAAAGGTTTTTTCTTCTTGTTGTCTGTACAGTGTTTATAACAAGGCCTTTACCAAAAGCTTTCCTATTAATACCAAGGAAATACCATAAGCAATAAAAGAAACCAAAGTGAGGAAATGAACAATAGAACTTATTTCTTGATCACATTTTTAATATTAATATCATAAAAATTATGAGAACTATAACCTGCTGTAGTGGATAAAGAGCAGATCTCTGTCACATGCTGGTTGGGTGACCTTGGACAAATCATTTAACTTCCCAGTACCCCAGAAAACTCTCTGAGACTATAAATTGCAGAGAAAGGTAGAGAAATTACTTTCACCAATTAAATTGCAGGTGTGCTTGAATTATTATTAAACTTGGAAATTATTTTAAACTTGAAATAAATTCCTTATTATTTATCCATTATTTAGGTTTATTACAAAAGGCATTTATTGTTAAAAGGTGATGTGAATATTTTGTTAGATTTGTCATTTTTGGACATACTAATTGGCTTATCATTTATTAATGAATACACTTAGAATATAGCCTTCAAAAAGCCTAAAATATTTAGGGTTGACATTCTACTCTTGAGGAAAATAAAAGGTAGGGCAACTATCTAGGAACACTCAGGAATTACTAGACGAAATGTTTTCACTTTGTGTCTTGGAATTTACACAAGACTATTAGGTATATTTTCCTGAGTGATTTAGTTTACCTTGGCTGTGAATATAGCTAGTATTATGTCCATATTTCTAAGAATGAAGAAAAAAACAATACTAATTGGGTTTTCTTGGATCAAAGATTTCTTGTTGGTTTCTCTAAGTGTTGTTCCCACAACAAATCTAGTATATTATCAAATTTCATAAACCTGCAGCTAAAAAAGTTCATCTACTGAACCTTTGCATATAAGGAAAATGAGATCCAGGGAGGTTGTGATTTATACTCAAGATGTAGAATTTGAATCCAAGTCTTCCAACTAACAATTGATGCTTTTTATTTAAACTAGGCCAACCTTTATTTGACAAATCTATTCCTTTTCTTCTATGCAAAAGATGGAAAAAGCAAGCAACTTGGCATCTGGTCACATTTAGATAACAGTCCTCCCATCTTACTCACTTAGTGACCATGGGAAAATCATTTGAAGTTCTATTTATGCATCTTTAAAATGAGGATGATCATATCTCACATGGCTGTTGTGATAATGAGTTACTTAATGTGAAATTATAAAGTATGTCATATATTTTATGTATGTAGTCATATACACATCATAAAGCATGATAGTGCACGTACAATTAATAAATTAATAAAATAAAGATCAACAGGAAGAAGGGAGGGAGGGAAGGGAATAAAGGAGGGAAGGAAAGAAGGAAGAAGAGAAAAACAAAGGGAGGAAGAAAGGAAGAAATGATAGGAAAAAGAAAGAGAAATGAAGGAAAGAAGTAAAGAACAAATGAAAAGGAAGAAGGGAAGAAAAGAAGCAAGGGAGGAAAAATAGAAGTCAGGATGGGATGGTGGGAGAAGGAAGGAAAGGAAGAAGTAAGGAGAACTAGAGGGAAGGAGGGAAGGAAGGAGGAAGAAAAGTAGTGACAGAAGAAGAAAAAGAGAGTAAACATAGAAGCAACAAAGATGAGAAGGTAGGACTGAGACAGAAAAAAATAAATTAAAGAAGTAAGGAAAGATGAAAGAAAAAAGGCAAATAAATATATAGGTGATAGACATGTGTGTGCACATATATATGATGGACAGACAGATGCTTGATAAAAGCTTTAGTGAAACAAATTTAAGGAAAACATAACAGAAAGGTGAAGTAAGGCAGAATATGAAATGATATAGAATTAGCGGGTAAATAAATTAAAACCTACTCAACTAACTGGATGTATATTTACTGAATTCCTAGAGACCACCATGCTAAATATTCTGGTATATCGGGATCAGAAATGTATCAGTAGAGTGTATTTTACTTGTACAGTCTAAGCTTAATATTTGAATATTGGGTTCCCTTTGTGTCTCCTTTATGCACTATACCCTGGGAAGTTTTGAGGTGTCACATTAAACTTGGCTTATAATTTTAAAATGCACTATATGCTATAGAAAACAGAATTAATTTTCTAGCAACCAAAATATGTGCATTATAAGCAGTTTAGAAAACCTTCCTCATTGTGCCTCCCTGTATGCTACACTTCAGGTGAATTCCTACTTTGCCTGCTCTAATCCTCTTTATAGACTTTAGGAAGAAGACAATAATGAATCTGTTTTGTATTCACTGTATGAAAACCTAAACATAACACTACAGGAAGGGCAAGGGAGGAAAGAGGAATTAGACTCCAATATATTCTTGAAACAAACATGATTCTGTCTTTTTTTCTCTTCCACCTCTATGCCACTTCAGAAGACATATTGCTCTGGCTATCTACCATCCACTTCTTATTTACTCCTTTCCTCAATTCTTCCTCTTCCCCTTCATTTCTCTTGCATAAATCTGGTCTGGATACACAGCAGACTCCAAATTGAATGCATAATTTATCTAATTCTAAGCTTCAAAATAACATCTATAACTACCAGCGGTACTTCTTTCTACTTATGTTTCCAACAGGTATCTCAAACTGAATGTGTTCAAAACCAGGTGGCCTTTAAATTCAATTAGCATTTAGGATTTGCTGCATGCGGTTAGGCTCACACTGTCCTAGGTGCTGAAGATATAGAGGATTTTTTGGTTTTTGGTTTTTGCTTTTTTATTGCTTGTTCTTGAAGAGGATAATGGCTTCAGGAAGGTGATGCCATAACATAAAAATGAAATGGATTGCCATGAGGGAGCCATGTGCAAAGTCACTAGCCTCATGTTCTCCCCTGGAGTTATCTGAGTCCAGTGGCAAGATATAGGTCAGGATGACTAAAGATGACCCCGGATGATGGAGATACAAAGGCAACAATGAAACTGTCCCTGCTTTCAATGAAGTTAAATTCTTCTGGAAGAGAAGGTATCAGGAGGCGGTTAAGAATACAGCAGGAGAGTCAGCTAACAAGAAGACTTTAACTATTGAGCTAAAGGTTGTTAATTGACTGAAGCCAGTCTGAAGTTCATTGAAAGTAAACTAAATTCTGGTGATTTTGTTTTATTTTATATTCTAGCAACAATCTGAGAGAAAAAAGTAAAACTGCTCAGAGGAATGCGTTAACTTTCTGCTGATAACTCTGAATGAATGTGGAAAAAAATGGAAAGGAAAAGTTACATTGTACACTTGCTTTGCTGTTAAAAGAAATTGAATTGGACAATCTAGCACTTTGTCTAAACTTGCCTGTATTCCTCAATGAGTAAATATAAGCAGTTTTATTGTGAGTTGTTTTTCTATAGAAAACCTGAGAGATTATGAGACAATCCAGCAACCTGTTGAGTGAAGAAATGGCAAGGGCTTTAAAATCATTAAATAGCACAATACTTCCCCATTATCCCTTTAAGGGTGACTGTGAATTGAAAGGGTTTGACACAGTCTGAGAGTAGCTAAGGGACAAAATCATCCAGCAGAAGAGTATTGAGAACCTGAAGGAGAACTGTTAGCAGAAAAGTGAATGTATGCTAAACAGATGGTTCCTGGAAGGAATATCAAGGCCTTCAGAAGCAAGTCATGAAATTGCCCTGAACATGGGGTTTATTATTATGGCTGTTTCTCCTTACTAGGTGTCTAATAAAATAGTCCTCTACAAAAGCCTATAATCATGGAAGATTGTGATCCATAATTATATATGGACTGTGAAAGATTGCTTTATTTCTGTATTTTCTTTTTGTTGAGTAATTATGATGTATTATTATTATTATTTTGTGTTATTGTAAAACAAGTGGCTTTTTTCTATACATATTTTCAAATTTATCATGCTACAAAAGAAAAATCAAATCAAAAAGGAGAAAAATTAGAAAAAATAAAGCAAGCAAAAAACAACAAAAAGGTGAAAATGCTATGTTGTGATACTCATTCAGTCCCTAGTCTTCTTTCTTGACACAGATGGCTCTCTCCATCACAAGAAGATTGGAACTGGCCTGAATCACCTCATTGTTGAAAGGAGCCATGTCCATCAGAGTAGATCATCACACAATCTTCTTGTTGCTGTGTACAATGTTTTTAGGGTTCTACTTACTTCACTTAGCCTCAGTTCATGTAAGTCTCTCTGAAATAATACTGCTGATTATTTTTTACAGAATAATAATATTCCATAGCATTCATATACCAGAACTTACTCAGCATTCTCCAACTGATGGGCATCCACTCAGTTTCCAGTTCCTTGCCAATACAAAAATATATGGGGTATGAGGTGGTATTTCAGATTTGTCTTAATTTGTATTTCTTTAATTAATAGTGATTTAAATCAGTAAATGGTTTATTTTTTAAAAAGCTAGTCATGCCACTGTAATTGACTGGAAAACATACCACTTGGGGTTTAGAAGTTATGGTAGCAAGAAAAGGGATGTATGTTCCTCTCTTTCCAATACCCCCCAAAATGTTAACCTCTAGGATCCTAAGAAAATTTGAATTGCAGCCAATGTGGTAGTGGTATGGTAGTTTGGGTGAGTGAGTAAACCTAGATAGAGAGTAGATAAAGGGATCCTAATGAAGATATTACACTGGGGGGAGGGAGGGAGAGAGAGACAGAGACACAGAGAAATACAGACACACAGAGAGACAGACACAGAGAGAAATAGAAGATTGGATTATATAATACCTTAATGGATGAACAATTTAGTCATGAAGTGTCAACTGGACTAGAATTGTCCTCTAACTTGTGAATGGCTGGAACTGACCAAAGCAGGTTAGAGACAGGAGACACAGGGATCAAAAAGAAGTTAAATTTCAAAGTGAAGGAAATGACTTGCAAGCATTGACACGTACTGGGGGCCTGGCCCTAGTGAGTATTCTCGTGGATTGTGATATTTTAAATGAACATAGATTGAAGCAAGGGATTTCAAAATATGGATAGAGGAAGAAGAAAATTCTGTATAGGGGGGAGCCAGCATAAAGCCACAGAGATGAAAGAACAAATATCTTGTACCAAGAATAATTTATCTGGAATGAAGAGCATACGAAGGTGTGAGAGGGAAAGTTATGACTCAAAATATAGGTTGGTGACTAATTATAAAAGATAAAACATATAATTATAAAAATTATAAAATTGTAAAAAAAAAAAAAAAAAAGCTAACTGGAGAACTTTGTGTTTTATCCTGAGGGAAATAGGTAGTTACTGAAGCTATTAGATTAGTGTAGTTACATGACTTCAGTCTTTCTCCTTGGGGCACTGCCATGTTTCACCATTTCCTATGTTCGCATGCTTTGGTTTAACACTATACTAAAAAAAAGTCCAGTAATCACAGCCAACACTGTCATGGAGAGAGCTAGTCTGGTGGCTAAATCAAGTTGCATGGTGCCTCTATTCCCAAAACTTAGTTTGGAGAAGAAAGAAAAAGTAGGAAAAGAAAGGAAAGGAATGAAAATAAAAGGAAGAAGAATGAGGAGGATGGGAAGAGGAGAAGGAGGAGAATAGAAGAAGGGAATGAGTTTAGGAGAGGAATAGAAGGCTAGGAAGAGGAGAAATAATAAGAAAAGGAAAAGGAGAAGGAGGAAAATAGCCATAAAAGCAATAGTAGAGGCAGATTAAGTGCGGATTACTTCCTGCAAGGTATCATCTAATGTAAGTTCAACTAAAGGGGTTACTTACAAAGTGGCTTGGAAATTTAACTAAATATAGATATGATGGCATGGGTAATGCTTCCTTTAAGGAGCCTCAAGCTCCTTGACCTATATATTTAATCGAGTCTATTGGAACTTAGTTCTATGCAGCTTTTTTTCTTATTCTGGGATTTCCTCCATCCCTTGTGGCCTTATCACTTTAGACCATTCCTTTTGTCATAGCCCCCCTTTCTCATTGGCTATTT
Organism: Sarcophilus harrisii; assembly: GCF_902635505.1. Classification (NCBI taxonomy): domain Eukaryota; kingdom Metazoa; phylum Chordata; class Mammalia; order Dasyuromorphia; family Dasyuridae; genus Sarcophilus; species Sarcophilus harrisii. The sequence goes on along the minus strand of NC_045426.1, from coordinate 36,658,862 downwards.
CTTCTTAGGACCTCTGTTTTGAGGAAAGGTCCAGTCAATTCATGCTTAATTCCTCTCTCAGCTCTGCTTCTGACTCTCTGGACTTTGTCACCATGCAATTCTCCACTTTATCCCCTTTATACCCCCTGGTTTTTAATTTCTCTTATGTTTGCTGTCTTCTATTAGAACATAAGCTTCTTGAGGTAAGGAAATTTTTATTTCAGAGACAGACCTGCAGAAAGGCTAAGACAGACAATGACAGATGGAAAGATAGAAAAAAAAACAAAGAGAGAGAAGGAGAAGGGAGGGGGGAAAGGGAGGGAAAGAGAGAGAAGAAGGAAGAAAAGGAAAAGGAGAGAGAAGGAGAGAGAGGAAAAGATGGAAAGAGAGAGGGAAAGGAAGAGAGAAAGATAGAGATGGAAGAGGAGAAGGAGGAGGAGGAGGAGGAGAGAGACACAGTCAGACACAGAGAGAAAGAGAGAGAGACAGAGAAAAAAAAGGGGGGAAGGAAGGAGGGAGAGAGGGAGAGATGAACAGAACATAGGTCCAAAGGGAGGATATTATGACATTTAAAAAGATGTATTATGCTCCCTACAAAACATATTATCCTTTCTTTAGGAAAACAAAACAAAATAAAAAGAAAATCATGCTCTCTAATCAAAGAGAATCATATTTAGATAGTTTTAGACCACAAACTGAATTAAGGACAGGCAGCATAAAAGGTACCTTCAGTTGGACAGGTACTAGAGTGAGTACATTATTCCATAATGTACTATTCCATAGGAACTACAAAGACATAGGTAGGGAGACTGTGCACTTTCTACTTTCTTCAGGATCCAATTGAAAAGTCATTAGACAGATAGCTCTTTATTTAAAAGAAATTTAACATGGTTATCAGGAATGACAAGTTGCTTCATCACATTTGGTTTCTAAGAAGCAAAATTAAGACTAGTAGGTATGGGTGGAAGGGTAACTCGTTAGGAAAAAAAAAAAAACAAGCTTTTGAGGAGAGTTCCAAAAGGAGGCTTAAAGTAGCCCCTCTTCATACTTCCATTATATCAAATGATATTTTAGAATTGGAAGAGAAAATGATGACCATCTAGTCCAATTCCTTGATATTTTAAAGGAGGAAACTGAAATCCCAAAGAGAAAAAGTGACTTATCCAAGCCACAAGGGGGTACTTGTTCATCTCGTCTTGCTTATTTTAGGGGATATATAGATATAGATATATTAGTTTATTTATCTTTAATACACATTGTTTTATAAATTATGTTGGGAGATAAAAATTAGAACAAATGGGAAAAACCATGGAGTAGATTAAAAAGCAGAAAAAAGAAGTGGACACATCATATGTGGATTTCATTCAGTCTGCTTAGTTCTTTCTCTGATTGCAGATGGTATTTTCTGTTGAAAGTCTTTTGGGATTCCTTTGGATCACTAAACTTCCAAGAACAGCCAGGCCTTTCATAATTTATCATTGCACATTGTTGTTATTGTGTACAATGTCATCCTGGTTCTTGTTGTTTTGCTCAGCATAAGTTCATGAAAATCTCTCCAGGCCTTTCTTTTTGTTCATCATTTTTTATAGAACAATAATATTCCATTACCTTTATGTACTACAATTTGTTCAGCCATTCCCCAATTGATGGGCATCTACACCTTTTCCAATTCTTTGCTACCACAAAAAGAGCTGCTACAAACATTTTTGTACATATGGGTCATTTTTCCTCCTTTATGATTTCCTAAGGATATAGACCCAGAAATGACACTACTGGATCAAAAGGTTTGCACAGTTTTATGGCCCTTTGGGCATGGTTACAAATTGCTCTCCAGAATAGTTGGATCATTTCACAGCTCCACCAACAATGCATTAGTGTCCCAGTTTTCCCACAACCCCTCCAACATTTATCATTACTCTTTCCTGTCATCCTACCCAATCTGAGAAGTGTGAAGTGCAATCTCAGAGTTGTTGTAATTTGCATTTCTCTAATCAATTGTAATTTAGAGCATTTTTTCATATAATTATAAATGGCTTTAATTTCATCATCTGAAAATTGCCTGCTCATATTCTTTAACCATTTAGCAATTGGAGAATGATTTGTATTATTATAGATTTGATGCAGTTGTTTATATATTTTAGAAATGAGACTTTTGTTAGAAATACTAACTGGAAAGATTTTTCCTAGCTTTGTACTTCTCTTTTAATCTTGTTTCTGTTGATTATGTTTTTCAAAACTTTTTTTTTTTAATTTAATATAATCTAAGTTGTCTATTTTGTATTTCATAATGTTCTCTAATTATTCTTTGGTGATAAATTCCTTTCTTCTCCAAAGATCTGATAAGCAAATTATCCCCTTTTACCTTCTTTATGCCTAAATCATGTATCCATTTTGACTTTATTATATTATGGTGTGTAAGATGTAGGTCTATGTCAAGTCTCTGACATATTATTTTCCATTTTTTACAACAATTTTTGTCAAATAGTGAGTTCTTATTCCAGAAGTTGGAATTTGAGGGTTTATGAAATACTAGATTGTTATAAACCTTGCTTATTGTGTAATGTGTATCTAATCTATTCCACTAATCCCCAGTCTATTTCTTAGCCAGTACCAAATGGTTTTGATGATTGATGCTTTGTAATATAATTTTAAGTTTGGTACTGCAAAGCCACCATCCTTTGTATTTTTCTTCATTAGTTTCCTTGATATTCTTGACTTTTGTTCTTCCAGATTAATTTTGTTATATTTTTCTATTTCTATAAAACAATGTTTTGGCAATTTGATTGGTATGGTACTGAACAATTAGCTCAATTTAGGCAGAATTGTCATTTTTAATATTATTAGCTTAGCTTAACCTTAAACAATTTATATTTTTCCAACTGTTTAGATCTGATTTTATTTCTGTAGTACTTCAGAGTTGTTTTAATTTGCATTTCTCTAGTCAAAAGTTATTTAGTGTATTTTTATATGACTATAATGCCTTTAATTTTGTCATCTCAGAATTGTCTGTTCATATCCTTTGACCATTTATCAATTGGTATTCTTATAAATTTGAGATAGGTCTTTACATTTTTTTTTATTTCCCTTGATATTCTTGACTTTTTATTCTTCCAGATGATTTTTTTTTCCTGAGGCAATTGGGATTAAATGATTTGCCTAGGGTCACACAGCCAGAAAGTGTTAAGTTTTTGAAGGCTGATTTGAACTCAGCTCCTTCTGACTTCAGGGCTGGTGCTCTATCCACTACACTAGATTACAAATAATCACATAATGCTTGCTCTAGATGAATTTTATTATTTTTTTCTACTTCTATACAATGATTAAAAAAAAACAATTTGATTGTTATGGCAGAAAAAGTAGAACCATTTAAGCAGAATTGTAATTTTTATTATTAGTTCAGTCTACCCATAAGCAATTGATATTTTTCCAATTTTTTAGAACTGACTTTATTTGTATGAGAAGTCTTTTGTAATTGCTTTCATATAGTTCTTGGGTTTGTTTTGACAGAAGGACTCCTGAGTATTTTATTTTGTCTACAGTAATTTTAAATGGAATTTCTCTTTCTATCTCTTGCTAATGGGCTTTTTCAGTAATATATAGAAATGCTGATGATTTGTTTATTATATATCCTGCAACTTTTCTAAAACTATGAATCATTCTCAGTAGATTTTTGTGTGGTTATCTAGGACTCTCTAAGCATATAATCTTATCATCTGCAAATTATTTCCTCATCGTCTATTCTAATTCCTTTAATTTTTTTTTTCTTTTCTTATTGCTAAAACCCACATTTTTAATACAATGTTGAATAATAGTGGTAATAATGGGCATCCTTGTTTCACCCCTGATCTTATTGAGAATGCATGTAGCATTTTTCCATTACAAATAATCACATAATGATTGCTCTAGGTTTTAGATAAATACTGCTTATTGTTTTAAGGAAAGCTCCCTTTATCCCCATGCTGTTTAATGTTTTTAGTAAGAATGAGTGCTGTATTTTGTTAAAAGCTTTTTCTGCATCTGTTGAGATTATCACATGATTTCTTTTGATTTTGTTATTGATATGGTTGATTATGGTAATAGTTTTCCTGATATTGAACCAATCCTGCATTCTTGGTATAAATCTTACTTGGTTATAGTCTATTATCACGCTGATAAGTTGCTGTTAACATCTTTGCTAACATTTTACTTAAATTTTTTGCATCAATATTAATTAGGGAAATTGGTCTGTAATTTTCTTTCTCTGTCATTCCTTTCTGGTTTAGTTATCAGTGCCATATTTGTGTCATAGAAGAAATTTGGCATTATTCCTTCTTTACCTATTTTTCCAAATAATGTACATAGTATTGGAATTAATTCTTTTTTCAATGTTTGATATCAAGTTTTATCAACTTATAGACTTAAAATATTAATAATGCAAATTAAACTTAAAACCAAGTGCACAACATTTGATTGAGGAGAGGGAGGGATATCAGCATATCCCTGCCTACTATATATAGGGTATATATAGGTCAGTAGAGAAGTGACAAAAGAAAAGAAAGCTTTTCTTGCCAGAAATAATGATTCATTTTCAGGACCCTAGAATCTTCAGCTCCTAGAATTATTGTCTTTTCCATTTGCCTGACTCCTAGCTTGCTATTTCTCGATATTATACACACACACACACACACACACACACACACACATATATGTATATATGTTCCTCTCTAGTATCATTGGTCTTTATCCAATGATCCAAATGACCTTTTCAAATTGATTAAGTATTTCTTTACATCTAGTTCACTTTTGATTAATTGATTGAATCTAGTTTTTTTTGGAATTTTTGTGGGAATAGACCTTCAAACATATTTCTTTGTTTCTTTTTCTGGGGGGCTGGAGGAGAGTCTTACTTTTCTTATAATGTGTATGGGTGTGTATGTGATTTAAAAAAAAAGGTATCTATAAATGTTCATTCTTAAAGTTTTGATATCTATGGCAAGAATTCCAAGCCAAAGTCGTGTATAGAAATATTCCTGATACTTCTGAATATTTTAAAGGAGCTGACCTCATCAGTTTCTAAATCTTCAGTCACAATTAGATCTGATTTGGGATCCTCATCCTAGACTTGTGCATGTATGATTTTCATATTTGGCATGTTCTGTCACTGCAAATGAAATTTCAGCTCCTTTTCCTCCTGTCCATTAGGCCAATGTCTGCTTCATCATTTATGACAGTTGTGAAGATCTTCTCCAAAAACTTTCTATGTGAGGTGAAAGGTGCTGAATTTTTTTTTTTTAGGAATTACAGAGATGACCATTCTGTAACAGTTGTTTCCAAAAGTTTAGGATCATTAAAACTCTCTTGTAAGTTTGAGTTCTTTCTTTGGGTAGGTGAAATTTGCCTCAAATTTTCTCAGGCTCCCTGGGAGAGAACTGATCAACATGTGCAGATTTAGGTTAAACAAATGACCTTTGGCTAATGCCTGTGGTAACTGATTCATTTACTAATTCAGAATCACAAGTAACTGTTGCCCCCAACTATGTGGTGTCTCAACAATCCATTATTTCTTTCATGCACCTAGGTCTCTCTTCTCAGCTTCTAACTAAATATACTTGAAACTAATGTAAGACCAAATAGATGTCTTGAAGTCCAGTTAAAAGAGACAATAAGGAGGAACAGAATTAGGTCAAGAACACAGGACTAAGAATAATTCCTTTCATACACTCCTGTATGGTCTTGTTTCTGCACCTTACTCTTAGAGACAAAATTATATTGGAAAGATGAGTTGATGCTTTTAGAAAATGGTTATCTTTTCTTCCTTTGACCTTGAATTTATAAGACAATTAGAGTAATGAATCAAAATAAAACAATTGCCTTTCAATGTTATAAGTTTAGAGATATAATTGGAATCACAGAAATGTTGAATTTGAATGGGCCATGGTGGTCATGCAGTTTTATTAATATCTTCACAATGATTTTTTCTTAAAAATTAACATATGCAATAGACAAAGTGCTTGCTTTGGAATCAGTCCTCCTATTAATATATATGATTTGTGTGACAATGGACAAGTCACTTAACTTCTCAGTGGTATGTCATGGGACTGAGCTTAAGATTTCAGTTTTATGGGGCAGCTAGATGGCTCAGTGGATAGAGCGCCAGTCTTGGAATCAGGAGGACCTGAGTTCAAATGTGGCCTCACACACTTATCACTTACTAGCTATGTGATTCTGGGAAAGTCACTGTACCCTAATTGTCTCTCAAAAAAAATCAAAAACAAAAACAAAAACAAAACAAGATTTCACTGTGTCAATAAGGAAATGGCTTCTACCTAGGTAGATCAACATCTACTCTGCAATTTGTAGCCTATGAAATTTGTTTGGAATGCTGAATAGTTTAATAACTTTCCCAAGGCCACCTGTCACTAGGTTGTGAAGCTAAATTTTTTGGACTCTAAGTCCAGCTCTCTATGTCTAATTGCCTTCTCAATGTCTCCCAAAACTCCAACACAGACACTACTATATTAATTAGTCCAAAAAGATTAATGATCTTTTGTTGTCGTTGTTGTTGTTGCTCAGTATTTTAAGTCATATTTGATTCTTCAAGACATGATATTAGCAAAGATCCTGGAGTGATTTGCCATTTTCTTTCTTCAGAGCATTTTTTAGGTAAAGAACTGAGCAAACAGGATTAAATAACTTGCTTAGGATCACAGTTAATAAATGTCTGAGTCCAGTTTTGAACTCAGAAAGATGAGTCTTCATGATAGCAGATTTAACATTCTATCCACTGTGCCACTTAGCTGTCTGATCTTTGCTAATCTTCATCCTTTACCATCATGCACAAGGTTCACTGATGTAGATTTATTAGTCTCTTCTCAAAAGACCAATCTCAGAGCAGCTACATCTCAGAAACCAGCTTGATTAGGAGGTAGTGAACTTCTGGACTCATGCCTTCTGGAGCTCAGAAAATCATTATTATGTTTTGAGGCCAATAGGAAGAGAGGTCTGAAAGATGGAGATTATCCCTGTATCATATCCCCATAACCAATCCTTGTACCAAATGAGATGTGATAAGAAAATATCTGCACCAGTTCTGGAATGAGAAAGACCTTTCTATTATACATCATTCAGGAGAGTGCTTGCCTCTAAAATTAAAAGTCAGTTATATTTCTGCTTGATAGTGGTAGAGAGTTTCCTTGCCAGGACTCCCTTACTCTGATGAAATCATAAATCTAAGCCATTTTCAATGAAGAATCCACCAATCCATTCATCTTTATCAACAGTTATGAAGAAGTTAAGATTATGTGGTACTATGGGAGTGAGTTAATAATATATTGGAAAGAGAATACCTTGGTCAAAACCTTATAATTCCTACCTATGTGTGTCTTTGGATAAATCTGAATAAACTTCCCTGGCTTACAGTTTCTTCATCTGTAAAAATAGGTGAGGAGAAAAGGGAAGAACTAGTTACCTGGCCTGAGGTCTCTCCTAGCTCTAGAACCTTCCAAGATAGAAAAACTTTAAAAATTCTTAAATGAGCAAAGAATTTAGAGGCTCTCATGGTGAAGAATGGCAAATTCAGATGTGTGCACAGAAATTAACCTCTTTAGGTTATTATCCTACTTTGTGAATCTGATTTATGATGAAGGTCTGGGTGGAGGGCACTTGAATGTTTTAAATTTAGTTCTTGTAGAATCTTCTTAAGAGTGCTGAGTACACAAAAATGAAACAGAAACCACCTGATAGAAGAAATAGCATCGCATCATTGGACAAAATAAGACAAAAATTGAAATATTAAGCTCTGGATGTCATTAATTCCAACAAGATGGCAACAGCTAACTGCCCAACACACCTCTATAAGTAGTCATAAACTATAAGAGAGATGTAGTTTGGAAAACATTCTATCAACCAGGGGGGGAAAATCTTTAAAGAACACCATCCAAATCAACCAAACTGGGATGATAAAGAATGTTTGGAAATTTGATTGTAGTGTCTGAATACCAACTAAGCAAGTCTAAGAAAATAATTTTCTCATTCTGTTTAAACTGGATACTGTGACAGTGAACAGACTGTGAGAAAAAAAAAGAATGCAGACATGTTCCTAAAGAGAAAAAAAATGATAAATGTGTTAAAAAGCTTTGACACGAGTGCTATTTCAGTCAAGTCTGAAGCCAGGCAGTGATTTAATGAACAAGAAACAGTTGGATTTTTTACCAGTTGTGTCAAAATGAATGGAAATGTTTCTGTAGGGGAAATTAGATCTTTGAAAATGGAAATTCTATCTACTAGGTGAGATTGCCCTAAAGCCTTGCCCTGGTCTGTCCTCCCCTGAAACAACACATGTATGTGATTTATCAAAATTGTATGTTCAGTACTTTCAGCTTGAAAGGCAATGCACCTTCTTACTCTCCAACTCTATACATAATACTTATCTGCTGAGCAAAATGCATACATTTAGTAAAGCAGGGAAAAGAGCCTGAAACTAAAAAGGGAGAATGGGAACAGTTCCAGTGGTGGGAGAATTCAGCAAAGCAAGTAACCTGGAGAAATGAGATAAGTTTGAGAATGAAAAGAAAGCAAAAACAAGAAAATGTTATGGCTTCCATGAAGTCCATTTCACCTAAATTCTCATTGATATCTTTGGTTTGGGGATAATCTATATTTATCAATATACTACGAGTGTTGTCCCTTTTAACAGGGATGGTGACTGAACCCATGACTTCATAAATGTAGGGATCTCCTTCCAAAAATTCAAGTCAGCACTTTCTCTAGGATTTATAGTCTTTGACAGATGTGTAGAGCGGGGCTTCTTAAACTTTTTTCACTTGTTATCTCTTTTCACTCCAGAAACTTTTACATGACCCTGTATATATGGGGATATAAAACAGGCATACCAATAAAAATTTACTGATAACAAATGATAAAGAAATTCATTTTAAACCAGTTCTTTGGTATACATATAATTTTACCATTGATTAAAAATTAAAGTCAAATTTGAATGATTATGAGATTGATATGCTTGTTTATTTTTACATAAAGAATTAAACCTTGGTATTATATTTAATACTTTATACTGATACAAAATATTTTGCAATCCCCACATTCAGTTATGTGACTCCACAGTTTAAGAAGCTTTGGTTTAGAACAATGAGAGATTGAGGAACTTGATAAATTTCACACAGATAGCCATAGTAAGTCCTTGAATTCAAATCTTCCTATCTCCAAGCCCAACTTTCTATTATGTCATATTGCTTTTCATTCCTCATTTAAAAAAAAAATTCACTGGAGAGAAGAGTTAAGCAAAGTTAGCCAATATATTGAAAAAGTCCTTACTTCCTCACCACTACAAAGAACAGAGAGATGTCTCTTCTGTCTCTCTTTTTGATTATTTTAATTACATAGCTAGAAGATTTCAGACACTGTTGAGTTCAATCCCTTCTTAAAGAGAAGGAAACCCAAGTTGATAGAAATTAAATGACTTTACCAGGCTCATATAACTAGTTGTTGAAACAACATGGAAACCCATCAAAACTTTGGAATGATGAGCTTCAGACATCAAAACAGTCATCCATAGCAACAAGATGACAACAGCAAGCTGCCCAACACATCTCTGTGAGTGGTCATAGTTGTGAGATAGATGCAGTATGGAAAACATTCTGTCTTTTAATTGGATGTGAGTGAAGCAGATTTGCACAAAGTCATCAGATTTTCTCTTCCTGAGCCAATGCAGTCCAGTGACAGCTTAAAAGGCAAGATAACCAGTGATCATCCAGAATGCAGTGGATGATTTTGGCATCTTCTAGGCTTTACTAAGTTCCAATACTTTATAGCACCTGCTTCAGTCCTTGTAACCTTCATGATCATTGTAACAAAGTCTTGGGCTGACTCTAAGCCCATTGTAAGAGTGTAACCACTGCAAGACCTAGCTGTCTAGAGTAATTTCATAGGGTTGTATGGATGATGACCCCAGATAGAAAGTATCTTCATTTCATACACTTCCAATGAGTTTAAGACAGAGCAAATGGGTGACGATCTTAATATTCCTTGATGAATTCTTGAGATCAGCTTGGACCTGATGTGTGTGTGTGCGTGTATGTGTGTGTGTGTGTGTGTGTGTGTGTGTGTACTTTTGTGCATAAAAAAGTTATTTAGGTTACTCAATTATATTCCTTTTGGTTTTCCACATTGGTGATTCTTCCCAATATCATTCAGAAACCTGAAAGCTGGCTGTTCTTTGCATGGCCAACAGTGGTTCTATATCTACATTGGAGTCTACTACAGGCAAAGAAATAGATGGAAATTTCGGGAGCTGGGGAACTTCACAAATAGGCATTGGCAAGCTGTATGAAAAGTGGCATTAAATTGAGTTAAGGGAGGAAAAGAACTTGAAACATTTCCTGATCAAGGAGAGATAGAGAACATGGGACATTGTCTCAACTGTTGATAGAGATCTCAAGAAATCTACTGCTAGGAGGTTTTTACCTGAGGAATACAAAGAATATAGGCAGTGTCTGAAGGAACTCACCTGGGCAAGAAAGTGAGATAGTGCTATGTGGGAGCTATCTATTTTATCTAACAAAGACTCTGACTAGCCTCTAAACTCAGTTATTGCTATGTTGCTTAAAGAGTAGAAATATTTAAAGCATCTCCTAAATGTTGCTCCTTAGGACAAGATACAAGTATCTCATCTTAGTTATGGCTATGATTTAAGAAAGTATTATCCAGCATTTTTAATAAACAACCTTCTGAAATTTGCCAGAAAGGTTGAAGATAATAAAAGAGATACAATTATCAAGAAGTAACCCATGGTTCTAAATTCTAAGCCTGGAATATATTTTGGATATTTTTTTTATCAAAACCTTCAACACACTCTGAACCATAGGATACAAAAAGTTCCTTTCATGATCTCCTGAATTTGGTTATAATTTCTTATTTGGGGGTGTGTTGAGTTTTCATTGATCTAAAATGTGCCTTCAATATCAAAGCTACCTCTACAATTATTACTCACTTCTCCTTCTGAATGTATGTAGTAAACAGAGAGGGTTAGCATCTCTGATGTGATCCCCTTTTCAGGGAATCTCATCCACCTTTCAAGTCCATTTGTTACCATACTCTCACTTGTAACTCCAAGAATAAACAGCATGTACAGTGTTCATATCATGGTAAAACCATCTTGGCACACAGGCTAAACCAGGATGCGGGTAACCTACAGGCCTCAGAATTGTCCATGAGTCAGAAGGATGCACTATGTTAAGCATGTGAAGACTTTTCCTAACAGAATGGGTCAATGAGAACACTTTCTTACAATGGCCATGAAGGTTATTGAAGCAGGCAATACAAAGGATTTAGAACTTGATCAGGCATGCCAACATTATCCATTGCATTTTGAATGGTCACCAGTTGTCTCACTTTTTGTACTGTCACTTGGCTTTATTGAGTCAGGAAGAAAGAGTAAGACTGATGATTTTTTGCAAATCTGCTTCAGTTAAGTTCTATAAATGTGCAATTCACCTGTGATAGCCTTAGTCCTCTTTGAAAAAGAACAAATAACTACAAACACTTCCCATGAATATCCCTAAAAAGTATATCTGCACAAAAGATTTGGGTACTTGAATCATTGTTTGATTAGAAATATTTGACTGACAAGTACTAATGTCTAATCCAATTCTGAGTCCTAGTTCTCAAGTCTAAATTCCTCATGCAATTTCCAACATTTCACAATTGCCCATTATTCTCTTGACTGTGACACTTTTTTGTTTTTATTTGTTTTAAAATGAAAGTATTAATGATTCACATTGAGTAAGATGGGTCTTTATTGGAAATCCACAAACACTTTCATATTATCTATTCAAGTTGATGAGGGGTAGTGAGATTTCATGTGAACTTTGCAAAAAAAGTGATAGAGGTAGCTTTGCATATATCTCGTGAGAGCATCTTCCAAGTTTAGAACTGAGAAGAATTAATTGAAACTTTCATCAAGAAGTCCCAGATATAATTCTGACTCCATCCAGATTTTGGCTATATGACTGAGCAAATAACTTAATTTCTCAATGCCCCAGGCACTACTCTAAAACTGTAAATTGTGGAGCAAATGTCAGAATGTATTAGCAGGGAGTATTTCCTAATTCAAAGTTTCCTATAGTAATGAAATCATAATTTGAATCAAAAAATTTTAATAAGTTGTTTGTAGAGAAGCAGAGGGAATGAGAGCAGAGCATTAGAATTGGAAATCAAAAGATTTAGATCTTGCCTCACATGAATTGATTGTGTCATTCTGGACAAGTCATTTATCCTTCATTGCTCTATTCAGTTGTCTAAGTCTGTTAGTTTTAGAGAGGGTTTGACTTGCATTGAGAGACAGAGTTTCCTCACCTTGGAGTTCCCTAGGTGGCATAGTGGAAAGAATTCTAGAAGAATCAGGAAGATCTGAGTAAAAATGTGCCTCCAAACCCAGGTAAGTTATTTCACCTGTTTGCCTTAATTTCCAACTATAATATGGGTATAATAATAGCACTTGCCTCCCAAAGGTTTTTGTGGGAATCAAACAAGATAGTATTTGACAAGTGCTTGGCACAGTCCCTGGAACATAGTAGACCCTTAATAAATGTTTGTTTTTCCCTTTCTTTTTCTATACTAGCAAAATCACAGGTCTATTCTTTTCCCCAAGTCTTATGCTACTACACTTATGCCTTCCATATCAAGACATTCCTCATCATAGTTTTGACGTATTGTGGGTTGGTATAAAAAACTAAATGGGAAATATGGGAGGAGTTTTGTGGAAGCTGCAGATGACATGTGAAAGTCAACAGATGATACAAAAAGTTTAGAAACTCAGAAATGCATGAAATACATGCAGAGAATTCTATATTAACATGTTTTATCTTCTAATAACATAATTATTCAGACTTCTATGATATGATAAGAGTATCAAACATTTTTACATGGATTTTACAGATCATGAGGGTGCTATGCCCCTAACCCCTGTGATGTGGAAGGAGTAAGTGTTATTAGTGTTATTGTTATTGTTACTATTACTCTAGCTTGCTTATATAGCCATGTCTAATTGACCACTTTTTCAATAAATTTTGCCTCCATTTTCAAATAACCAATAAATTTCAATTATTCTCTTTTCTAAAAATAGTTTTTATTGATATCTCCTGTTTTTTTTTACATTACCTAGGTTTATATCTCCATCCCACACTCTCCCTTCTCAGAGAACCATCCTTTATAGTAGACAAATTTTAAAAAGAAAAAACAAGATGAGAAAAATCAACAAAATCAGTCAATACGTCAAAAAAAATCTGACATTATATTCAGTGTTCTTGCCCCCAACAAGTTCCCCACCTCTGCAGTGGAGTTGAGGAAGGTATCTTCTTATAGCTTGTCTTTTGGAGCACAACTTGTTCTTTGTCATTTTTCAGCATTCATGTTCAGTTTCCCTCAATTATTTTCTATAATACTTCCTATATTCATGAAAGAAGCCATTCCATCACACTTTGGTGTTGTGTTTCTTGGGTCTCACTCACAGATAAATTCTTTTTTTACAAGCTATCCTATTCTCTGACCAGGGTGCTGAAATATTTCAAAGTATTCTAGTAGATCATGCTCTGGTAATCTCGTAAAAAAAATAGAATGAATGAATGAATGAATAAACAAAAATACCATATGGTTTCAGCAGCTCTACAAACTCCCATGTCCAGGAAAGGTTTGAAATTTCTGACTGTGGTATTTAGGAGGAGAGGAAAGAGGAAGATTAAATTTATTGAGAAACTGCTTAGCTTTGTCAATCTGCCAAAGCTGGTATTTTGGGCAAGCAGCTTTCTGTACTCATATTATTGATTATAACATTGGAAAAATATGTCCTTGTTCCAATATAATGAAAAAGGTAACATCACAATAATTTTTCCCTTAATTATCTCATGGGAATTTTTTTGAACATAAAGTATATATTCTAAACTAAACTTATTTAAGTAGAACAAGGTATTCCTTAATTCCAATATTTATTTGAATTTGTAAATAGTAAGAAAAACAACAAAAAAGTACTAAGATGTGGGGACTACTTTTTAAACTACTGATGCCAATTTTTAAACATGAGATGCGAGTCATCAATTTTTCTGTGACTTAGCAATTTATTTACACAGTGTTACTGCTTTGGACATAACCCAGCTGAGTTCCGGTTTGATGAAATATTGTTATCCACATAATTCATTTTGTACAGCTCCAACAAGGTATTTGGATTTGTGGTAGCTCCCATTTCGGGATGAAATTGAATTGAAAATTCATGTGAAAGCTATACAGATGAGGCAAGTCTGGGTATCAGGAAAGTGTCAATTAAATTTACCTTCGAGGCTCCAGCATAAAAATCTGTTCCTGAGACCTTGAAAATAGCTCCCATTATCCTATCGATTGAAGCCAGCAAATATAACTCAAATCAAAGGTGAATATAAGTTTATTCCAAGATCTTCATAATAAATTTCCAATTTGTTTTATGACTTGGGATATGAATATTGGTCTGGATGAGTAGTGGGTAAAGTAGTGATATTTATGGGGATGATTTATTGTTTCTTTTTGGACAACACACACTTATTAAAGATGTTATTGATTAAAATGAAATTAGCAATTCTCTGATTAATTCATCCTTCATCTTTTTATGTCTGTGGTAAAACATAAAAAAGGCCGTGCCAGTAATCTATTAATTCCAAAGTGGGTACAGAGTTGTAGAAATCTGACAGCAGCAGCTGTTTTCCCATGGGGGACCACATAACTCTCAAAAGCTGTAAACTGAAACCACACACAAAATATCACTCTTCCTTCCAAAAAGAATTCCTTTTTTTTTTTATAGAGAAATGTGAGCCAATTTGCTAAAGGAAAAAAAAAAACAACCCATAATCAGTGAAGGCCAAATTTGTAGTGCTTCAACTTGCAATAGCATGAAAAGATTGTTCCCTTTTAAGATACTAATGCATACCTCATATATCTTGCATGGAGAACACAGTCATTTAGAAAATCAAGAAGACCTGGATTCAAGTGCCCCTTTTAACTAATTTATACTGGCTGCACTACTTTAGGCAAGTCACTTAACTACTCAGAGTTTAGGAAGCTTGCTAAGACTAAGTTGCCTAGACATGAACCTAAGTAGGACTTCTCTCAGTCTTGTATCATGAAATTCCAGTTCTAGATCCTTTTCCTACTCCTATAGTTATGAAAATCAGCTAGTGGTGTGGTGGACTTGTAGTTTGGAAGAACTGAGTTTGAATTATGTCTCGGACACTTACTACTTGAGTAATTTCAAGAAAGTTATCTTCAGTTTCCTTATCTATAAAATAAAAATAATAATTAGTGTCTACCTACACTATGTGCTGTGAAGATTAAAGGTGATAACATTTATAAAGTACCCCACAAAACTTATGGCACTATACAAGTGCTACAATTTAGAATAATCTGAATTATTGTTATTGTTCATTCATTTCACTTGTGTCTGACGATGACTCCCATTTTGGGGAGTTTCTTGGGGTTTTCTTGACAAAGATACTGTAGTAGTTTGCCACTTTCTTTTGCAGCTCGCCTTACAGAATTCTAAAGTTCTTAACCATGTGTGTGTGTGTGTGTGTGCATACACATATAATTGTATAATTAATACCTTAAGTTAATTACTCTTAACTATCTTAAGTTAACTATCTTACAGAATTCTTAAATTCTTAACTAAATTCTTAAGTTCACTGTTCTATACACATTAGTAGATGAGTTTTATGAGATAATTTAGAGTCATAGAATCTATGAATCTTAAAGATCTCAAAAGCCAACCAGTCTAACCAATAGTCAAACTCAAGAATCCCTTCAAAAAAGTAATTATCTACTTGGTATCTCAACCAGATACATGGTGCAATGCAGAGAGCACAGACATGCAGAAAGGAAGACATCTTCCTGAGTTCAAATATGGACTCGTACACTTACTGTGTGACACTAGTGAAGTCATTTAACTTTGCCTCTGTTTCCTCCTCTGTAAAAACAAAAATAAGCTGGAGAAAGAAATGATAAACCACTATAGTATCTTTACCAAAAAAATCTCCCAAAGAGGTCATGAACAAACAAATATGATTAAAAATGACAAAACCACAGCAACTCAGCATCTCAATATCTGAGTTGGGGGACTCTGAAACAAGATAATCCCTTTATGTATACATAACTTCAGTTATTAACAAGCTATTTCTTGCATTAAACTTAAATCTGTAACTCTATAATTTCTACTCTTTGTTTCTAGCTTTGTCCTCCAAAAATGAACTGAAAATCCTCTATATGCTATTCTTCCATGTAACATCTGTCCAAAAGTAGAATGGTTTTCCTCAAGATGTGTCTCCTCCTTCTTAGGAAGTCTTTAAGCTAAGCCTGGAAGACCACATCCCAAAGATGTCATAGCAATGATTCCTTTAAGGAAAATGTTGGTCTATATGGCTGTTCCTAGGTTTCAAATTCTGTGACTCTATTAAAATAGGCATTCCCAAATTATTATCCCAATCCCTTACTCACATAGGAAGGAAGAGGTCCCTGGACAATGGCTACTATATCTCTTCACTCAGTATCCTAGCATTATGTCTAAGGGGTTATTGGCTTCCTTTTCTAGCACATTATACTACAGCCCCCATATATGTGCTTTCCTTACTGATTATCCATTGAAATAGCTTAGTCAGCCTAAAACCTATCTTTCAGAAAGGGGTATTTAATAAAGTTGTAATGGGCTGAGGTTTGAGTTGATGCACTGAGGTCCCAAGTACGTGAGGCTAAATAGTAATTGGGCTATACTCTATTAATATACATGATTGGATAAAGAATGGTCCCTGCCCACTCTCCGTGCAAGTCCTGATGTGTTGTATAGGAAATGACGATTTTGGTGGGTGAGGCAGAGAGAGAGAGACAGGAAGAGAAGCTGGGAGAGATTGGGCCTGGGTTCGAGACTCCGAGCTGCTGGTTGTGTGGCTGCTGGTCGAGCTAGCTTCTTTACTCAGCTGCACACATTGCTATTGCCGATTCTCTTCCACCTCCGATCCTTCTTCACTGAGAATAAAGACTGACGATTTTCCCCTAACCTGAATTTCTGACTCCTGCTGATTTAAAAATACATGATCTTCACAAATAAAGTTGTACAAAAGGAATAGTTTGTTCAAAACATTTGCTGAAAAGATTGTGAAATGCTCTTCAATTAGCATATACAGAATCTAAAGGTGAATCTAACTTAGAGATGGCATATTGCAAAGAGCTAACATAGCTCTTTGCTGCTAGAAATCCTTTCCTCTCCTTAGGTTTGCGTTAGATTTTCTGTGAGGCTCTTTGAAGAACTTTCAATCTGCTTTCCTTATCTTGTCCAGTATTTCCTTGGCTCCCAACACAGGCACTGCTGTCAACTCTTCCAGGGAAAGAGAAGCTGTTAGGATACTCAAGGGAAGGTGGGAAGTTTAAAAATTCACCAGAACTTTCTCAGTTCAGAAAATTTCATTCTGGTCAGGAAGGAGAAGAGACGTTCTCCTTCTCAAGATTTTTTTTCCCTCAGGAAAATCTCTCTCTGTCTCTGTCTCTCTCTCCCTCCCTCTCTATTATTTTCTCTCTCCTCCCTCCCTCCCTCTCTATTATTCTCTCTCTCCTTCTCCCTCTTCTTCTCCTTCTCCCTCTCCCTTTCTCCCTCTTATGACCAGGTACTTTAAGTGCCTAGATTCTTTAAGTTCCAGCTGCCTGAATGATTTTATGCAGGCCCCAGAAGGTATAGCAAGTATTTTTGCCAATCCATGAGATTTCCTGTTACTCCTAGGGAGGTAACCAGTCTTATTTACCATTAATGTACAATCCAGGCATATTCTTATCTCATAAATGGATCAGGGATTCACATGCTTCATCTCTTGTTATTAGGACTCCACCTATAGGTATGGTTCATAGCATCAGGCTCAATCTCACTTCTTTCTAGTTCTTGAAAGAAGACTTAATTTGCCCTTTCCCATCCCTGACAGAATTCACAGCACTCTTAACAGTTGAATCTCTGGTCAAGAGGTCCCATAATTTCATCCTGTGCTTAGGATAGTCAACCCTTTCTTTCTGAATCTTGGTGAGACAAAACTTCTACCTAATTAAGTCAAATTCCCTCCTCCCCTGCTGTTACTACTAGTTTCCTTGAAGCTAGATGGGATAACTAATAAGAGTACTAGTTTTAGAGTCAGGAAGTCCTGGTTTTGAATGTTTTCTCAAATATTAATGGCATTATGAAGTGAGCAAGTCACTTAACATAGCTTATCAGTTTCCTCATCCACAAAATAGACAAAACAACACCTATCTTAAAAGATTGTTGTGCAAGTTAGGCAAGATGAAATATAAAGTATTTTGTAAACCTTAATGTGCTTAATGTCATCTAAAATCACAACAATCACAACTAAAATCACAATATCTATAAAATAGATAATTATTGTTTATTATTATTATTATTAGCTAGGTGGTATAATGAATACTGCTAAACCTACAGTCAGGAAGGCCTGAGTCTGAATCTGTTCTCAGATTCCTATTAGCTATGTGATCCTGAGCAAGTCATTTGAATTCTGCTTGGTTCAAATATCCACAACTGAAAAATAGGGATGATAATGGTATCTACCATGCAGGCTTGTAATGAAAATCAAATGCAATAAATACTAAGCACAGTGCTTAGTACATACTAGGTACTTAATTAATGCTTGATTTTTTAAATTGTTACCACCATTCTCTCATTCCCATTAATCTCAGTTATAGTTCCTCCAAATCATCATTGAGCTCTACTGTCCCTTCCACTGTTTCCCATGGACCTCTATTTTGTTGCGTGCAAAGCTACCCTTTGCCCTAGAACTTCCCTATTGCAATTCTATTGAAGCAATTAGATCAAGAGCATTGCGTATGTTCAGGAAAACAATTAAAATATGATCTCAGACACATTATCTATGTGATCATGAGCAATTCTAATCTATTAGAGAAGGTGATGGCAAACCACTCCAATATCTTTGTCAAGAAAATCTCACATGGGATCAAGAAGAGTTTGACACCACCAAAGAACAACAATTTTATCTTCTTTTGGAACTCACCAAGTCCTAACCCTCCCCAGGAGATATTGTATTACTTCACTACTCAGGGTTTTCTCAGGCCATCTATCACCATTGCTCACCACTTATACCTTTGGGTATATTAACCTTAGATTATTGCCACTACTCTCCCTTTTCCTTTCTTTCTTTCATGCTGCTGATCAGTCCTGACAGAAATGACACAGTCAACCCAACTGGATTCATTAAAAAATCATGTTCTGATCCAAACTCATACTTTCCAGAAACTTCTAATATTTTTAGTCTTTCCTTATTGACTTCATTATAGAGTCTTCCAAAAGTTCTCTTCTTTTCTTGAGCCTTCCACTCTTCCTCTTTTCCACTCCTTCTCAGCAGAGGGTCTTGAGTGATATTTCACTGAAGAGGCAATTATCTAAACATCTCAACACAATAAATGGAAGAGAGTTGGCAATGAATGATTGTTTCTTAAATTGAAATAGTTGATAAAGTTCTATATAATTGTCCAAAGATAATGTAAGCTCCTTGAGGACAGAGATTATTATATTTTTGCCATTGCATCCTCAATGCCCAGCATAGTACTTAGAATGTAATAAATGCTTGTTGATTTAAAACACACCAATAATACAGAAAAAAGAATTAGATCCAAAGAATTTCATGTTATACTATATGTGGTCCATTAATATGTAAGTTCTTTTTATATCACAAACTTGAAAGAGGGCTGAAGGTAAACTTGAGAAAGTGGAATTAATTCAAAATATCTTATACATGGAGCTTATTGCTTTTTTTCTGAAAATATGAAGCTTGCAAAATAAATGCCTCTATTTTTTGCAATTATATAAATGAAAATTAATTGTAACAACAAAGTTAACAAAAAAAGAAAAGCTATTGTTTTGGCAATGTTGGGGGGGATATCATCATCATCATCATCATGATCTATATCATCATCACAAAGACTAGCATTTAGTCAGCATTTACTGTATCTCAGAAGAATTGTGTTAAGAAATATATTCTTTTACATGATATTATGCCAATTCTGAGAGGTGGGTGCAATTACCATCATCTCATTTTTCAGATGAGAAAACTGAGGCAAACTGAGCTTAAAAGACTTGTACAGTGCCTGAGACTGGATTTTCACAGCCTGCAGTTTCCAAATGCCAGTCACACACATTAGTCCCAGACTATGCTTTAGCATAGATTTTTGGTTTTGTGCATTGTTTGCTTTTGTTTCTCCACAACAGCTGGCAGAACTATCTCCTTCTCAATAAGCCACTTCCCTGAGTCTCTGCACAGCTTGGGTCCCCCAAAGCCTGGAAATTATCATGTGTTGAGGCTTGATCTTCTCATTTCCTGTGATTAATTTTCTGAAAAGTCCACAATATGAATCTAAAGAAGGAAGATTGTGAGAGGGAGGCATTAAACTAGCCAATGACAAATGGAGGCTGGTGGTAATAAGATCAGTACCTCGATAAGGTCAAAGTGGGCTAATTCAGTATTTCCCTCTCTGTTTCTCTCTGTGTCTGTCTGTCTGTCTCTCTCTGTCTTACTCTCTCTGTATCTCTGTCTCTCTGCCTCTATCTCTCTGTCATATTTATACATGAATATGTTATATATAATACCCCTTAGCTCACATGAATATATATATATATATGTATTACACATTACACATATAATGTATGATTTTGAAAGGCAAAAATCATCAGTGTGTCATTAAAGTATCAGTATTGGAATTCTTCATTTTTCTATCTCAAATACAGAGTCTTTCAATGAAATCTAGTTTTGCTTTTCTGCTTTTTATTTTTTGTTTGTTTGAGAAAGTTGAAGTAGATTGATATCTTGGGAGCAGATGCACAGAATTATAGAGTTTCAGACATGGAAAAGACCTGAGTAACCAAATAACCCCAATTAGTCAGGAAGTTCTGAATTCAAATTCAGCCTCAGATACCTATGAGCTGTGTGACTCCAACAAGTCATTTAAAGTCTGTTTGCCTCAACTTCCTTATCTATCAAAATAGAGATAATAATAGCAAATAGCTCCTAAGGGCTATTGTGAAGAACAAACGAGATAATATTTTTATAGTACTTAGTTCAGTCCCTAGCACATAATAAATGCTGCAAACATTTGCTGCTATGATTGTTATTTCATATCTAAAAAGTCATCTAGATGGCATATTTGTTAGGCTATCATTTGTCTTGTACTTAATAACCTCCAATGGAGGACAAACCTATTTCCCCAAGATGGCTGTTGTAGAATAGATCTTATTCAGGCAGATCTGGTACTTCTGATTCAAATTTAAAACAAAACATGACCCTTGTAAACCATCTAAGTGTAATCAAGAAGTTTACTTAGCCATAGCACATAAATATGCTGAACGAGTAAAACAAACAAACAAATTAATTTAGGTAAGTGCTATTTTCCTGCTGCAATATTGGCCATGTTAGACTGCCTGTCACTAGTTTGAGAGGATTGATCTTGATTCCTTATGGAGTAGCTTCCTTACTTAGGCAACCATGAAGCAAAATTTATACTTTTGAGTTACTCTGGTGAGCAAATTAGGTCTTTTTTTTTTTTTTTTTTCTGAGGCAATTGGGGTTAATTGACTTGCCCAGGGTCACAGCTAGGAAGTGTTAAGTGTCTGAGGCCAGATTTGAACTCAGGTCTTCCTGACTTCAGGGCTGATGCTGCCACCTAGTTACCCTGCAAATTAGGTCTTAAAGATTGTTTCCATCCCTTTTAAGGAAAAAAAAAATATCCTAGCCTACATGCAGAGATTGTTTCTTTCACAGAAGTCTCTTTCATTTTGTGGTAACTTGAGTTATTAGTATGTTTTTTTTTCTATATAATACAGTTAATTTTGCCATATTCTCCATCCCCATTATCTCTGGTTACCTCCTCTGTGAACAAGCAGAACAAATCTATTTTTTATTATACATGATAATTGTTGAAATAAGTGAAAGGAGCTCTTGTATCTCCTGTCACCAAAGACTCTTCTCCAGGATAAACGTGCCAATTTTTTTTCCCAACTGATCCAATATAGCATTAATTTATTGCTTATACCAACCACATTTTATTAGATGTCTTATTCACAGGGGGCAGTTAGAGCTTAACATTAAACTTAAAATCTCTCCTTGATCACAAAATTAATGCTTGAAGAATCCTTAGTCAAAATTCTTCATTTCAAAGATGAGAAAATTGAGGCCCAGTGAAGGAGAAGTAATTTTTCAAAGTTGATGGTGATGGTGATGCTTAAATCCAGGTCTTTTAACTCTCAAGTTGAGTATCCTTTCCATTTTATCACCCTGATCGTGTTCTTTCAGTATATAGGGTTAAAAACTTCTCATTATGATCATTGATTTTGATTTATGGCAATCAGATCAGTTTGGGGTTTTTTTTTGATTCAAATAACTGAATAATTTCAATTACAACATTCTATAGTTTTATTCACGATTAAGATCAGAGAAAATATCTGATTGACTATTGGGGGCTGTGATAATTTTTCATTTTATGTTAGAACCAGCCCATAAGTAGTTAGTTATTAATTCATTCATTTACTAAAATCTCATCATTAATGGAAGTTTTTCCCTACTCCTCTAAATTCAGGTGCCGTTCCTTTGTTAGTTATTTCTCATTTATTCTGTATATAGCTGTCTTTGTATATGTTTGTTTGCACATCTTCCCCATTAGAATATAAGTTTCTTGAGAAAATGGAATGTCTTTTGCCTCTTTTTGTAACCCCAGAACTTAACACAGTGCCATATAGTGGAAGGACTCACTAAATATTAATTGATTGATTGATTGATAATTTAATTGCTTAGGTAGCAAGCTGTTCCCAGATCAAGTGATATAAAGCATATGCAAAATGATTTCTGTAAAGACCTCAGGACATTACAAGATCATTTGGGGGAGTCTACATCAGAGAGTGAGCAAAGCTGTCTCAAGTCAGAGAAGAGCACATGCTAGGGTGTGGCCAATAATAGGATCTAGCAAGCAGGCTATCAGGTAATTCCTTAATTTAGCTATAGTAATGGATTTTTGCTATCTAGAAGATCAATTATCTTTTTTTCTGGAGAACTGAGAACCTTTTTATCATCCTCTAAATTCATTATCCTGGGAATAAAGTACTAGCAAAGCACCACCCTGGCTGTGTTCTAAATAAAACTTATAACCTAGGGAGAAATGAAGCCTTTCCAGTGGAAGAAACTGGGACTAATAAAGGCTCAGGAAACAAGAACAGAATTTCACTTGCAGCACTTATCTAACTCAGCTGGAAATATCAGCACTAAAAGTAGGCATGAACTCAGTGTTCAAGCCCCCATTTTGAAGTGGGGAGTGTTCTTTCAGTGAATGTATACACCTTTAGGGTCAAAAACAGTCAGTCTGAAAAGCTGCCTTGGAAGAGAATTGAGATCAGTTCTTTTGGCTCTTAGATTACTATGTGTTGTGTAAATAAAGTCTTGGTACTTTCTCTTTGCAATAATCGTGTGCTATAAGAGTTAATGGAGGGCAGAGAGGAGGGAAGTGGGAATATGTCAAAGTGAAAGAAGAAATCAGAACAGCTAAAATAGAGAGTACACTCCAGTCCTGGAGACCTATTCAAAATGCACCTTCAGCACCTCTTAGATTTGTTCAGGTGGGCAGAGCAGCTGGTCCAAAAAGGCAATTGAGAAAGGGCAAAATAAGCAAAGATTAAGAAGGAAAAGGGAGGAAGGAAGGAAGGAAGGAAGGAAGGAAGGGAAGGAAGGAAGGGAAAGAGGGAGGGAAGGAGGGAGGGAGGAAGGAAGGAAGGAAGGAAGAGAGGGAGGAAGGGAGGGAAGGAGGGAGGGAGGAAGGAGGGAAAGAGAGAGGGATTGAGAGAGGGAGGAAGGAAGGGGGAGGGAGAGAGAGGAAGGAAGAAAAAGAGGGAAGAAAAGGAAAAAAGGAGGAGGAGAGAGGAAGGATAGAAGGAAGGGAAGAAAAGAAAAAAAGAAAGGAGAAAAGAAAGGGAGAAAAGAGAATGAGAAAAAGAAAGAGAGGAGCAAGTTAAATTTTCTTACTGTAATGTCAATGTCTTTTTTTCAGACAATTGGCTAAGTCACTTATAAAATATTCACTTTCCAAAAGTGATCAAGAAGCATTTAAGACACATAAAGCCTAAAATCTCAGAAACAAAATCTTTTTTGTAGGAATAAAACAATATATATGTAAGAAAAATGGGGTTGAGGCAAGTAATATACAATACAATTTTGTTCAACTATAATGCTTATGAAATGAAGTACACTGGTTACTTTAGAGTTAACCAGAAAATCGATTTTGATTCAACCTCCTCACTGGACAAAATGCTTTCTGAAACCTGCTTTTCCTTTGTTTTGGCTTAGTAAGTACATAATGGTAAAGACAATTTTACCTTTGACCATTACAGATCTGATAGCATCTCAAGGTCATAGTTGTATCATTCTCATCCCTCACTTCAGATATAAAAGTTGTAGGAAATTGGGTTGAATCTATCTTCACCCCAGACTGTGCTCTGGGAATTATTTCTTTTCATTTTAGGGGGAGAGGGTTGTTTTAATAATTTCTTGGAGTTGGCTAATTTCCATATCAATTCTTCCCCACATGATTGAAAAAACAAGATTTGATTAAAATGAAGTTTCCATTCCTTGAGTTACAAAATTGTCCATTCACTTAATATTTTTTTTATTATTTGTAAGTGCAAGACAATCTGTAAAAATAGTGAAACTATGAGCAAGGATCAATCAAAAGCCTACCATCAAGGAATTGACATTCTCATTCATAATTAACATGCTTAAATAGGTAAGAAGTGCTATCTATGTACTCTGGATATTTAGAGGAATTCATAGCTATAGAAGATATTTTTGTGTTAATTGAGAACTCTTTGTATTGTTCTGTCTGAAGTGGAAGAAACAAATTTCTGATGATGTAAGCTTTAGGTCCATGGAAAATATGGTGTGGAAACAGTTGGAACGAAAGGAGACCCAACAAATCATATTATTAAATCAATAATTGTCTTGCCACCATATTTTGATGACTGAAGGAGAGAGTGAGCTTAAGAACATTGGGCACTTCTCCAATTCAATCCAAATCAAGATGTTACCCTCATTGCCATTGGTCCTCTTAGAGAATGAAGAGTGAACAACTCTGCCTATTAATAAGTCTGTTTCTGTGTCGATAATTTCTATGACTGCAGATTTTTCTCTGTGATTTATTTCCCAGCAACATTTCCTGAATTTTCTGAACCACTTTTGATTGAACATTTAAGAAATAAATAGTTTTAAAATTATAATTCCTTAGAAAATCCTTTCAACAAGACCCTTCTCAAGTTGATGTTTTGACGTATTGATAGAAGTTTCCAATACTAGATGCCATTACCACTAACTAAAATGATGATTCTTTTAAGGATTAATATATTGATTTTTGCGTCTGGTTAACACACTAATGAGTCAGGTCAGACTCATAATCCCTTTGGATACCAATGAACATTATCCTCTTCCAAGGCCACAGACTATCCAAAGCTCAGTCAGTCATTTTGCCAAAGCATGTAACATCTAACTTTGCTGCCTGACTAGTCCTATTCGCTCTTAGGTGTAAGCAAGTGATGATTATGATCAGACTAGGTAGGAGGATGTGAAGGCTAATGTGGAACTAATGATTCTCCAGTTTTAGAAAGACAATGAAATATCACTATTGCATTTTCTTTGGACCTTTTCATATAAATGAAAAGGGCAATGTGACAATTAAGAAAAGCTTTCTCATTTTATCTTTGAATCAAAATACAAATATGAATTGTCTACTAATTATGTGTGAATCCACAGGTGTAGGAACTTCATAATTCACTTTGCTATCTGTTTATGACAAAGTAGATTAATCTAGTGATTTATTTGAAGTATACAGAGATTGCTGACTTTCTTGGGGTTACTTAATTATTCAGGGTTAGAAGATGATTTGTACTTCAGGTTTTTGTTCCTTAAAACCAGAGCATTTGGCAAACTCACATATATAGTAAATAGTAAACTTAAGATTTTACCATTCTACCACTGCACCACTTGGCAAAAAGTAGTAAATCTCTGTGCTTAGTCATTGAAAAATGGGAAACATATTATGGTTTGACTACATCACAGACTATTTATACTTTCTAAGAAATATCATAGATGGTCAGAAAAATATGGGACAACTTGAACAACATGTGGTGGGGAAAGAAAGAGGAACCAAAAGAACAGTATGTATAATGGCCATGAAAATAACATTAAAAAGCAACAAAATTAAAAAGAAAATCAATGGATATTTCTATGAACTTAATCTTTGAAAATGCCATTTCTTCCATGTAAGACTCACAGTAGCTAAATGGCTCATTTCCACTCAGGTAGCAATTATGTGATTTGAATTCAGGTCTTCCTAACCCGAGTTCCAAAGTAGACCATCCATTCTTTCTCTCTATCTACTTGGCTTAAATTAAAGCATACTTGGTTCTTTTAAGTTGTTTACTTATGTATTTAAGAAAAAAATCTGACACATGCTTAATGATATGCATAATCACTATTGTTTTGCATGATAATTATACACAAATGATAAAGTTTACATAAATTGCTAAATTAATATCACTTTTCACAAATTGAACGTTTTTTTTCTTATTTTGAGTCCTATAGTACCAAAATTAGTGCTCACCAAAATTAGTGCGAATAAAGGTAGTTTCCTTGAGCCTGTGGACATTTTGCTCTTTATCTCATCCATACAAATGTTTATATAATGAAAGTTAGCAGTCCAAAAACCATGTCTGCTGTGCTAAAATGTCCATACCATGGCCAACAATGTCATTGTTACTGCCCTTACCCTAAACCATGCTTTACTCTACTCAAGTCAAATTCAAATAGAAGAGAAGCCAATAAACCATGCAAAAGGATCCTTGTGGATGTGTATTGATTAAAAAAAATGTATTATTATTATTATCTATAGTTTATTGTATTTTAATTTATTTCATTACATATTTTCCAATTACATTTTAATCTAATTCTGGTTGCACTGGGTGCTGTGGCCTGTCTGATGCTTTTTCCCTAGGCCTTTCCTTTACCACTCCAATGTGAAGGACCTATGGACAACAGTTCAAGTCCATGGGTGGCCCATCCAAAAGATGATATTCCAATCACTGCACTGCAGAAATGAACCAGTGACATTCTCAAGCCAATGTAATGGCATTGGATAATGAAAGGAGAAGGCAGAGGAAAAAATATGTCTTCAGAAATTTGTTTTCTTTTATATATTTAATAGATGCTTTATATGAAGCATCCATTGAGGATAGTACACTGTTAAGGATAAGTGATTACTATTTGTAGCCTTTCTTTTGAACTGATTCAAAGTTTAGAGAAGCATTAAGTCAAAGTATGTGCTAGAATTTGTTCTAACAAATTCAAAGCCAATTGTTAAATTATTTTTAGAGTGAATCTGAGACCTCAGAAATCAGAAAGCACAAATTAGGATGTGATTTATTGTTTTCTTGATTTCTGTATTTAAGAAATTGATGGAGAAAATATTATCAAAGAAGAATAAACTTAAAAATATGTTGTAGGCACGGTTTTTCTGGAGAACTGATTGTTAAACATTTGTCAGCAGATCTCTACAAATTGCTTTCTCCTTTAGAAGCTTATAATCTAGTAAGAGAGGATGAGATAAACAAAAAACTCTCCTACAAAATAACCTGTAACAAGAAATTGTTTATCTAAAAAAGCCATTCCTAGCAGGACATTGTTTCTTTCACTGTGCTTCTAAGAACAATATAATTTTTAATCTAAACATTCATACTACTGTAGAAGAGTTGGATGATGGGGGTAGAATGGTGATCTGCCTACAGATCTGTAGCCCAAGGAATGTTAAATGATAATTATGCTTAAATTAAATTAAATTCTGATATCAAATTCTCAGAATGTCAGTAAGATACCTCACACCATTTGAGTATTTTACTTTATTAATATAACTTGCTATATTTTTTCAATTATGAATAATTTTAGATAATATTTAGATAATACAATATTTTATTCAGATAATATGACAATATTCAGATAATAATAGTCTTTTTGCCATCTTTTGTATTTATACTGAACTCAATTCCCATATAGCACAAAATGAACAATCTTGTATCAAAGGAAATATGTAGAAAAAGCCAAAATAGCTGGTAGATAAACCTTGTATAAAAATGTGTGCAGTTTTCTATTAGAACCCCTATTTTTCTGCCTTTAGGGGCTAAATATGTTTTTTTTTTCTCTTTTAAAGAAACTTATGCTTTTCCATTTCATAGCATCCAGTTTTTACTGATCTTCTTGTTGAAATTGTCATTATTCTGTATATTGTTCTCTTGGTGCTGCTTATTTCATTTGGCATAGATTCATAAAAATCTTCCCATGTTTCTCTGAATTATTCATATTTGTCATTTCTTGCTGTGTAATAATATTCTATCACATCCACATATCATAATATTTAGTCATTCCCAATTCTTTGCTACAGGGCATCCACTTTTCTTTTACAATTTAACTGAAGTTTATCTGCTGTGTCAACACAGAATGTAACAGTTTTGTAAAAATGGTTTGTAGTATCTTGGGATAGAAAGAAAGGCAGACACACGCAGAGAGATGGAGAGATACAAATACAGAGACAGAGAGACAGACACAGAGAGAAATAATCATTTCATCTATTGCTTCTGACTCTGTATTTCAGATGAATTCAGCAGCCATTTTATGATATCCTGATTGTACTTTCTTATTCTGGAATGATGAATACATTGTAAATAAAATAAAGTGTAAATACAAATAGATTGTGTTGCTCAATGCTCTAGTTTATTTTTTCCAGGTTGATTTTTACAACTGAAATATTATTTTCCAGAAAAGAAAGATGAATTCAAAAATCAACTAAGAATTTGTTTGTGCCTATCTTTCCAACGTGCTTCTAATGTTAATATTTCTGGCTTTTGTTGTTTTATCTGTATACTTTGTTGCTTTGTATATGTAACATATGGATGATAGATTAATAGCTATATATCAAAAGAAGTTACATGGCATAATGGATAGCACTGACCTAGAGTCAGGAAGATGAGTTCAATCTGGCTTCCCATATTTACTATCTGTGTGACCATGGACAAGTCATGAATCTCTTTGCTTCAGTTTTCTCATTTATAAAATGTCAATAATAACAGCACTTACCTCCCAGGGTTATTGTAAAGATTAAACAAGAAAATATTTGTAAAGCACATTAGCACAGTGCCTGGCACATAGTAGGCATTGTATAAAAACTTACCTCCCTCCCTCCAATAAATAGATCAGAAAAGCTCTTTGTAAGCTTTAAAGTATAAGATATAACATATATATGGTAGACAATGTAATATGTACATTATATTATTACATATTAATATACAATTTAAATAAATTTATTTTAGTATTTCACAAGATTTATTTAATTTATTAATTAAATATTACATATACTTTTAACATATCAATTTAATAAATTATATATAATTTGTACTGTGATTTATAAATTATATGAATGAATTATAAGTAAATTTAATAAAATTTAATGAATTTATTTAATAATTACATTGAAAGTATTTCATATTGATTTTAAATTAATTTATTGAAAATTAAATTAACATTAATTATTTCTGAAAATTCTTTAATGTAATGTCACTAGGAAAAGGTTACACATATTATTTACACATGAAAGAGACAATGTCTATTCTGTATTGTACTATTATGTTGTCCTGCCTTATAGTTACTGGGAGGAATACACATTTAACCTGCAAAACATGAAATGTATGTCATGTATATATATGTATGTATGTATGTATGTATGTATATATATATATATGTATAATGTGTATAGTAAACATGTATGTGTATATAAATACATAGGTATATATTGCACACATATATACATATATGTAAGTGTAACCCATAACTTTGTGAGAGTGACACAAACTATTAAATTTAAAAATAAATACCTCTGTGATTTTTTAAAGTAATTTCAATTTTTGTGGGTTTTTTATCTTTTTTTATTTAAAAACAAAACCTCATAAACTATCTACTTCAGGCTTCCTTGCTCAACTTTCACTGACATTAGCAAATTAGGTCTCCAGGTTTCTAAGAGTAAATTCACAGGTGACTAACCTACTAACAGTAATACATAAGCTCTCATTTATATACTTCTCCTTAATAATGATCTAATAGGCAGTTCTTTAGCAAAAACATTCACTCATTAGAAATTACACGTTGGGAAGAGGGTGAATGTGGAGAGGGAAGAGTAGATCCAGACTTAAAAACTGTGATTACAGTGAAGCACATATTTAGCAAACACATGTGACTAATGCAATTAACAACTCCCAAACTTCAGAGCTTTAATGTCTCATCTCCAGAGAATTCATGTTGTTAGGGAACGTTCTGTTGGGAGGAATGAGGTTTCTTAGAAATTCATCTGGGTTTGCTCCCTGAAGTTCATTGATTAAAATGGATATGTCACTTTGCTACTGGACTGGGTCAGGCAGATAGCGCCACTGGCTCCTCAGCAGTTTCTATAGAATTGGACCATGCATATAACTTTTCTACTGGGCAGAAGCTCCCAGATATAGCTGGGCAGACTGTTTTGTTGCTGAAATATGAATTCTGGCCAAGGGGATTGCTTGACTACTGGACTCTCTTCAGGGTGTTGGAAGAGTCTCTACAGGACAGGTTGAACCTCTAGATTTTAATAAGCAACTTTAATCTTTTTCCATTTTCAGCCCCTTGCTTTGTTAGGGGTTACTATGTTATTTGAATTCTGGTGAAGTATTAAGAGTCTTTTTTTGGATGGACTAATAGAGTTCTCTACCAATAATTCTTAGTGTAGCTGAAATCTCTTCTCTTTGACTCCCTCAGAGTTTAAACTCTGAGGGTTTTCCTCCCTTCCAGGCAGGAGATTGGAGCTGCCTCACCTTTCAGGCCAAACAATCCTTCCTGGCCAAAGCCTCTTTCCTCAGAAAGACACCCTACTTCACTGGAAATTGATTCTATTCAGCCAGCTCCCTTTCTCTTACATCTTTGGGGATCTTACCTGAATGAGTGTAAACAAAGTTATAAAACTAGTCCATATATAAAACTAGGTGAATTCTTTCTCAATAGTGTCTTCAAGTCTATTGATATATTCAAATATAGACACCAGTGTTGGGTAGGAGATATTTATTTTGCATCTGAAGGTTTTTTGTTTTACATTCCAAAACGCCTTTAACCCTCCCAAATCTTTAACTTTTACTATGGTATCCTGGCTCTAGTCTCTTATACTTGCTTTTGTCCTCTACTCTATTTATATTTATATCTGAGGTACTAAAGGCAGCATTTGGAAAATATGAAGTATAAAAGTCATCAGATTCTCTTCCAAATTCAATAACCTCTAGAAAACTCTTCCTGGATCCCAAACAATTATTCAAGTTGGATGTCAGCAGGTTGATAGCCAAAGAATTTATCAGTCTGGGAATGGTCAGTTCAATTCAATCCTCAAAGTATTAAAACTATTCAAGAATTTGA
The DNA here is from genome assembly GCF_902635505.1 of Sarcophilus harrisii. NCBI lineage: Eukaryota > Metazoa > Chordata > Mammalia > Dasyuromorphia > Dasyuridae > Sarcophilus > Sarcophilus harrisii. Next base: position 36,627,315 of record NC_045426.1, on the reverse strand, counting down.
TTGAAACCACTTATTTCAATAATTATGAGCCAAATGAGTTCCTCCTATTACACAATCAACATATCTTTCAGGAATCAATTATGATAGAAATCAAAATCATAATTTTAACCAAAATTGGTCACCCAGCTAGTAGGAATCTGAGGCTTGTTTTTAATTCAGGTCTTCCAGACTCCAGGCACAACTCTATATCTACAGTACCATCTACCTGCCTCAGTGTATCCTCAAAGTTCGGTTCTAATGATGGAAGACATAAAGAAAAAATGCAAAGAGAAAAGAAAAATAGGGAGAATTCAGAAAGTGAATGGAACTAGGAGTGAAGTGAGCATGCCTGGATCTATTCAAGAAATGGTTCTCATCTTCTAGACCTTACATCCTGACATATACTGTTCAATGTAGTGATACTGACTTACTGGCTTTTCCATGAGCAAGCTCTCCATCTCTTAGCCTCCAGAATTTTGTCTAGGTGTCCACCTAGATAAATGCTATCTTCTCTTCTCAGAGTACAAACATACCTAGACTCTTTTAAATCTCAACTCCTTTAAAAACCCATTTTCTCCAGAAAGCCTTTCCAAATCCTTCCTAAATCTAGTGCCTTTTCTCTCTGAATTATTTCCTTTTAGTCCTTCATACAACTTGATTCTTATGTATTTGTTTGTTATCTGCCTTTCCTTCATACTGTTTTGTATATTTCTTTAAGGAAGGGGGTTATTTTTTACCTCTTTTTGTATAACCAGCATTTAGCACACTTTCTGGCACATAGTAGAAGCTTAAGAAATGTTTCTCAATTAATTGATTGACTAAAATGGTGATCTGGGCTGGGAAGGCAGCATCAAGAAAGCAGGCTTTGGAGTAGATGTTTCTCCAGGGTGGGAAGATGGCTGCTGAGAAACAGAAAAAAAACAGAATTAAGGAAGTTGTATGTCAGGATCCTGAGTGCAAATATGTGTCAATCCATCAAATATTCTTTAAAGCAGGGCTTCTTAAACTTTTTCTACTCACAACCCTTTTTCACTCAAGAAATTTTTACATGATCCTGAGTATATAAATATATAAAATAGGTATATAAATCAAACATTTACTGATAATAAATCATAATTCTGCAATCCCCACATTCAGTTATGAGACCTCCATATGGGGTTAAGAACCACAGTTTAAGAAGCTGGGCTTTAAAGGATCAAGACAATAGATTTAGAGCTGAGAGTAACCTCAGATATCAAACTTTTTAAATAGGGGTCCAGTTCACTGTCCCTCAGACTGTTGGAGGGCCGGACTATAGTAAAAACAAAAACTTTGTTTTGTGGGCTTTTACATAAAGAAACTTCATAGCCCTGGGTCAGGGGGATAAACGTCTTCATTTGCCACATCTGGCCTGCAGGCCATAGTTTGAAGACCCCTGAGAGCAACACCGTTGGTAATTTGTTAAGGCCATACAGCCAATAAGTGGCAAAATGACTCTCAATCTGGGACTTTTCCCCCTGCCCACTCTAAATTGACATAAGACATGTAGAAAACACACACATCTCTTTGGCTATATCCACTATTTCAATGCCAGATGAACTGCCTGCTATGGGCAAATGGACCCCAATTACTTTCTAGGCCTAGCCAATCCCAAAGTACTTTGCTAGGATTACTCTTTATTGCAATCTTTATTGCTATAAAGAGGAAATGTTTTATCTAAGTTGTTCTCATGAAGGCTGGTAAAGACTCCTAAAAAGGTCACTGAGTCACTCTCCAAAATCTGTAAGGTGTCTCCTTGCTCTCACTTTCTTGGAAGGCTAAAATCAAGTGCTTTTACCTCAAGGAAAAAGAGAAAAAAAGTGATTAGAAAGACTATTAAGAGCAAAAGTTCCTGCTATTTATATCATTTTCTGATTCTTGCCTTACATTTGATATACTAGCTTTGGAATCTGATGTTTGTGTGTATATGTATGTCCATGTATATATATGTGTGTGTGTGTGTTTCCTTCATGGTGAGTATTTACATAGCAATGACAATTTAAACTGTATGCACTTCCAAATGCCCTTAAGAAATTGTTATTGGAGCTAATTAAAGTTCTTGTTTGCATTTTTTCCTATCCTCTCTCCTGGGTAAATTTCTATCTCTCCTTTGCAGGTCCAAGAGGAAGAACAAATAATTTCTTTGTTACATTTTTTTCTCCCTAATTTTGACTTTCTACCATAGGGAAATTACATTAGCATAATACTTGCCAAGTATCTTCTCTATGTGACTATAGAAATGATGATTTTTTAAAAAATTGTTTCAATCATTTATATGATTTTTTCCCTAAGACAGAGATATTTGATTATCTTGCTGAAGCTATTTTTGTTCCTGGGATAGATTCTGTGTTGGAAAGAAAAGGTATAGTGTTTGTTTAGATGAAGGACTTAATGGAAGCAGGATATCCAATTGCCAAAGATTTTAGCAGATATCATACATTCATAAGTAATAGATTCAGAAGTATTGGATTCTAGACATCAATTCTGCCTGGAAAATTCCAATGATACAGAATCTTCTCTTTTTGAGCAAATGAGACGTTGAATTTCAATTCCAGATAAAGAGATCATTTTTAGGATGCCCTCTCTCTTGTTTATGTTTCAGAAAGATGTTAGGATGAAAAGCTGTTAGCTCCATCCGATTGATAAGTCTTCTATTATGGCTCAAGGATGAAGTTACTTTCCTCTCCCTCCAGGCTTCAATTGCTATTTGGAAATCATTCAAGGTTCTCCCATCAAGTTGTTCAGGTTCCATTTCTATATATTACATTATGCAGTTGTTCTCATTACAATTGCTGCTCATTTTTTCCCTAGGAATTGGAGATAAGCTTTGAAATTACAGTTTAGTTATGTTTCTAATTGTCGCACAACAACATTGCTAGTAAATTACAACCCAATAAAATAGGATCGCCTCAGAAATTTTCATGCAGTTAGGAGTTATGAGCAATGTTCATTAAAAGCTTTAATCAGGGGAGAAAAATGATACACTAATGCCATTTTCTGCTCTTGAGAAAAATCCAAGAACACTTTGTAGAGCTCCTTGTGAATTAAAATGGGCTTTGACAGCAGATTGTGTTTATATTTCATGATTTATTTCAGTCTTTTCTGGGGAACTGAGCAAGGAGGAGGAGAGGGAGAGACTGAACAAGTGATCTAATTCTTGTAGGGAAGTCCCAAGGCAGACTTAAAGAGTTGCCTGGAATGTAACTAATATATGTTAAAGGCACGGCTTGAAATCAGAGTTTCAATTCTGCTCCTTTAGTCAATAATACTCATTTGAAAGTTTAAAAAATTATAAAAGTGTTAGCAAGACAAAAATATTGACTTTTCTATGACCTTTGGAAATTTGAAAATCAGGAAAATAATATAAAGAACCTACCAAAAGGTCATGTCTAGTTCTATCATTTACTGAACTTAAGAAAGAAAAATAATATTTCAATAATAACTTGAAAGTAATGTTTTGAGAATTTAACAGTTTAAAATTTAAGAGTTAAATAGAGAATCTCTGTAGCCATGTATTTGAACCCATCCATAAAAGGAATCCCCACTATGACAAACTGGACAAGATTTGATCCACCTATTCTTGAAGAATTCTAAGGAGGGAGAATCCACCAATCTTCAAGCTAGATATGCCAGTTTGAAGCAGCTCTCATCATCAGAATTCTTCTACTGTCTCCTCTATTGTTCTTGATGAAATTGGCTTCTTTACTATGTGTCTCCATTATTCCTAGTTCTGCACTTGGAGAGAAAAAATAAATTTGATCCCTATTCCCCATGATAGTCCTTGAAATTGAAGTCATCATATCTTACCTGAGTCTTATCCTTTCTAGGCTAAGCAAACCAAGTCACTTTAACTAATTTTTCTATTCTATGGATTCAATGCTATCCACTTTCCTTGGTACCCTTCTCTAGACACTCTTCAGCTTCTCAATAGTGTTCTCCTTTGGACTCCACTCAAGTCAGATCCTTGGTAGTTTAGGGATTATTAAAACAAAATGAGATACTCATAGATGATTCAGCAATTAGCAAAGGGAGATTTACTTAATCAGCAGAAGACAAATAATCAACAGGAAAAACATTGAGGAACACCGATTTGCTACTTGAGGAAACCTTACTTGATTAAGTCGCCCATTGTGATCTGCAGGTTAAGCTTCAAAGAGTAGACCTTTCAACTCCTTTGTACTTTGAGACCAGGAGATGATGTCAACAATATGAAGCTCCAGTTATCTGAACCATTTAAAAATTCACCTTTCTCACCTAAGGGCAGGGAGCAGGATGTTGCTCCTACCACAAATATCTTTCTGAAATTATGGTTCACAACAGGATAAATCTACAACTGGATAAAATGCTTCAAATAAGTCTAATAATGGAAGAGCACTGTAGAAATATCACCTCCCTCTTCAACATTCCATCCCTTTAATGTCCTTATTTAATATGCTTCCTGGAATTCTTGAAAGTTTCTTTGGACTTTATTTTTGGTACCTTTTTTGAGAGAAAAATTGGCTTCCCAATATCAAATGAAATATAAGTCCCTTAAGGCCAAAGACTATCTCATCTTTGCCTTTACATCCACCTCTAATACCTAGCAAAGTACCCAGCACATAATAGGTGCTTAATAAATCCTTTTAGGATGAATGTGTATTAACACTATACATATAAACCAGTTCTATAAGCTTTTATCGCCTCACAAATTGCAGTCAAAAAATACACTTTTTTATTTTAGAAACTGACCCTATCTTGTTCAAATCACATTATCCTCTCCCTATTACTTCAGAATTAATTTCATATTGCAGCCTTCTAACAGGTCTCCCTATCTCTTCTTCCACTGTAATCCATCTTGTACATCAGTATCAGGTTTTCTTTCTGCACTTTCACTTTCATTATTTCCATTAATTCTCTTGTATAACTTTAATGAATCTATGATTTCAGCAGTATTCTTCACTCTGTGAATGTAGATTACAGCCCTGCAAATTCTATTATGCCAAGCAATTCTTCATCATATTTTCCTGCAAATAATCCATAGGAGATCCATGAAATATACTGGAAGACTTCCATTAATCTTTTTTGTCTCATTCTGATTGAAACCCATCACAATCCTGTTCTCAGAGTCCAGAATATCATGAGACCAATTTATTCTACATAACTTTAGGTATACATAACATTAGGTACACTCTTGTTGCTGCTCATTCTTACTCTACTTTTATGGATTTCTGCTCCATGATCTGGGCCCATATTAACTACCAAAATCTGTCTCCTAAGATTCTCCTATGTGAAATTCCTACACCATTTATTCCTTGATCATCTCTTTGTTCATTCACAATGCTATATTTTTCCCTCACTTTTGCCCTCAGCATTGAATATTTCCCCACACTTACATTATATGCCTATTTACATTAAACATCTTTAAATGAACACTTTTAATAAATATAATAACTAACTTTGAAGTTTGTAAAGAAAACTACCAGTTAACCCATGCTATAGCTGAAGCCAAAGTCCCAAGGACATTTAAGGATAAAAGAGGAAAGACAATGGAAATTACTGCCCTCTGCTCCCAAGGAGAAATTCTTTCAAGTTGTCTATGGGAAATTATTTCTTTTTTTTTTTCAAGTCCATAATATTTTTTTTAAATTTTATTAAAGCTTTTTATTTACAAAACATATGTATGTGATGGGTAATTTTTCAACATTGATCATTGTAAAACCTTCTATTCCAAATTTTCCCCTCCTTCCCCCACCTCCTTCACTAGATGGCAGGTAGTCCAAATAATGTTAAATTTGTTAAAAATATATGTTAGATTCAATATATGTATACATATTTATACACTTATCTTGCTACACAAGAAAATTCAGATCAAGAAAGAAAAAAAAAAACCTGAGAAAGAAAACAAACTGCAAGCAAACATTAACAGAAAGCATGAAAATGCTATGTTGTGGTCCACACTCAATTCCCTTAGTCATCTCTCTGGGTGTAGATGGCTTTCTTCATTATTGAACAATTGGAACTGGTTTGAGTCATTTCATTATTGAAGAGAGCCACGTCTATCAGAATTGATCATCGTATAGTCTTCTTGTTGCCATGTATAATGATCTCTTGGTTCTGCTCATTTCACTTAGCTTCAGTTCATGTGAATTTCTCCAAGCCTCTCTGAAATCCTCCTGCTGGTAATTTCTTACCGAACAATAATATTCCATAATATTCATATACCATAATTTATTCAGCCATTCTCCAATTGATGGGCATCCATTCAGTTTCCAGTTTCTTACCACTATGAAAAGGGCTGCCACAAACATTTTTGCACAGGTGGGTCTTTTTCCCTCCTTTAAGATCTCTTTGGGATATAATACCAGTAGAAACACTGTTGGGTCAAAGAGTATGCACAGTTTGATAACTTTTTGAACATAATTCTAAGTTGTTCTCCAGAATGGTTGGATACGTTCATAGTTCTACCAACAATGCATCAGTGTTCCAGTTTTCCCACATCCCCTGCAACATTCATCATTATCTTTTTCTGTCAACTTAGCCAGTCTGAGAGGTATGTAGTGATATCTCAATTGTCTTATTTTGCATTTCTCTGATCTATAGTGATTTAGAGCATCTTTTCATAAGACTAGAAATAGTTTCAATTTTTTCATCTGAAAATTGTCTGTTCATATCCTTTGACCATTTATCAATTGGAGAGTGGATAGAATTCTTATAAATTTGAGTCAATTTTTTATATATTTTAGAAATTAGGCCTTTATCAGAACCTTTGATTGTAAAATTATTTTCCCAGTATATTGTGGGAAATTATTTTCTTAATTATAGATTGTTTTCATACTAGTCCTCAGCATACTGCATGACATATATAAATGGCCTTAGCAAAAGCCAAGTTGGAAAAAGTAGCTGAACTAACCTAAGTCTGCACAAATGAAATCTTTGTTGGAGCTGTCATAGCTCTAAGGACATTGAGTGATTGGTTTTTAAGAAATATGAAAAATAAATAGGTAGCAAAACTTTGTGGAAAAATCTTCAACCTTAATACCAAATAAATGAATGAAGAAATAAATAATATTAACTATAGAGTTTTATGATCATTTTAATTTCTAGAGCCCTCCCTCCAAAACTCTTACATTCTCTATAAACTTATATGCTTGTAGTCTGTCTTGTGAGAGTGCAGGATCTTTAAGCATAGGGATCTTTGTTTTTTTGTATTTTTATCTTCCTTGCCCCCACTGTCTAGGATGGTGCTTAGCACAATGTAGGCACTTAAATGTTTTTTGATTGATTCATACATGCATCTGCCTCTATTTCTATCCTTACAAAATATTTACCATAATAATCTATGTGTACACCAAGAGAATTCTTTATGAATGTATGAAAAAAGGACTGGAAAGTTAAAGATCTTCTTCAGCAGAGGTGTCACACTTGGGTTGTATGGAGCACCTGCAAAACTCCCTGGTGAAGCCCTAACCAAATTAAAATTTCATTGGTGAATGTTTAAGAACATTCATAATATTAATTTGTGGTTGTCTGAAGTCGAGATGCTGCCAACATGAATATGTTTCTATTTGAATTTGATTTCACTGTTCTGTAACAGTTATACAATTCACTGATGGGGGTAGAGAATGCAAGATTTTTCTATGCTTATTGTTACTTGATGAACAAAAAAGACATATAGTTCAATCAGGATATGAAGTTTCTAGCAGAAAAATCCTGGCAGGAAGGTAAAGAAGGTTGAGGAAGTCAGCCAGAGAAATCGTGGCAGGAAGGTAAAGAGGGCATAGTCCTTTTAGGGAAATAGGAGACAAAGGGCTAAAGAGAGAGTAATGCTGAAAGATAATATCATTTCAGGGGGCAGAGGGTTGCAACTTATACCAAGGGGAGAGAGAGATTCTTAGGCATGCATGTTAGGTCCTCTGCAAAGAATGAGCCCTAAGTTGCCTCTTTTTATAATTGAAACCTTGGCTAGAAGTTGGAGGCAGCTCTAAATGGGGGCTGAGAGCAGTTTGAGCTGGAATCAAAATAGAAAATCTTGGAATTGAATGTGTCTCTGGGCTAATTTCCAACTCAATAGGGTTAGAAGTCCCACTCAGATAAGAGAATGAACAACTTTATCTTGATTCTCTGAGGCAGGTCTCTCAGGGGAGAGCTTAGCATTCCCCCCAAAAGTCAAAGAGAGGGAAAGAAAGAGTTTCAGAGTTCTGCTCATCAGGAACAATAGGATTGGTCAATTGTAGCACAAGTACTTCCTTATGAAACTGTAAGAAGGTCTAAGACTGTCCACTTTTGTATAAACATTTAAGCTAAAGAATCTATTTCAATTTGAAGGAAGGGGAGATGATAGACTCACTTTTAGCCTAGACCAACTTCTCAATTTCAAGGGAAAGATGTCTAGTTTCTTGTTCTAAGGCAGTGATCCCAATAGATGTATATGGGCCAGAGTAACTTTCTTCTTGGACTTTGTTCTAGTATAGAGTTCCCCAAGAAAATTTAGTAAACATAAACAGCATGAAAGAAAAAGTCAAAATAATGCAATAATGATCCCCAATATTAAATAACTCAATTTACTTTGTAATCTGGTAACCCAGTGTCAATGTTCATTTAAGCAGTATATTTCATCTTGAGTTCCAGAGGTTTCATGTTGATATCTGGTCCCCGGGAGCACCTTATTTGGATATTCCAGTATGGCCTTGTCCTCTGGGCAACTTTGAAGGAGTTTATCCTAGAAGATCTGCTTCTCTGGTTCTTAATAACTTGCAAAGATTCCCAGGTAATGTTTAAATGTGCTAGTAGCAAGATTCAACACAATTTAGTACAACCTTCCAAACAACTTATTAAAAGGCCCAATTTAGTATAATGCTAGAGAAACTAGGGCAGGATAGAGATTAGGGAGTTAAAATAATTTAATTTATTGGAGAGATTAATTGACTAGATTTGACTCTTGTCTCCAAGTATCCAATATCAAATGTGGGATTCTAGAGATTCTTTATAAAGTTTTGATGATTAACAAGAACAATAGCAGAATGGGGGGAGACAATGGACATTCTGATAAGTTGGGGTGACAGAATGGGGAGAGGCACCAAACATTCTGATAAGTAGGGAGGGCCTGGGGTCATGATGTCTAAGGCGGAAGATCTTTCTCCTTATCAAACATCCTGATGATTAGGTGGGAAGGGTGGCATTGCAATCTGGGCATTGGGGCAGAATAACTGAGGTAGGACAATTCAAGAAGACTGTGCTATAACATTAAGAGGTTATATTAACACATCTCAAGCCTATGGTTCTGATCCTATTAACAGAACGATAAGAAGAACATAATTATTAATGAAATTTTATATGTACATTTTTAATCCAATTTTGAGAACTTGTTACTAAAACATACTCAAAGTCTATATATTCTGTTAGAAACATTTAGAAACCAATTGTAAATCCTGTAGTAATTTTGAAGTTTAGGACTTCATTTAATTCCACCCATTTTGAGAATATTATCCCCATATCACCGAAAGAATGAGGTAAGTACTTTAAGAACCTAATCTTAGAAACATGAATGTATAACTATTAGCAAAGGGGTAACAAAATTAGGAACTCATTTATTTACTTAGGCTATGAACTTGACTACAAATTCAGATTAAAAACAGTGAGAGCTTTCATACTTACATCCTTCTACAGCTACAGATGTTTACTAATCTATTAAGAAATTTAGCATTGCAAAAAAAAAAAAAAAAAAAAAAACAAGCAAACAAAAAAAACTTCCACTGTTTTCCTGCCCTGTTTGTAAAAAATCTTTCATGAAAGAAAAAAAGGAGGAACATGTTTAGGACAATATCAACCCTGTCACTTAAAAAGTAAAGACTGACCTAACATAACCCATAACAGGAGGAAAACTCCCTTATTACCCATGGAGTACCAAAAGCCAGGTTCAGGTAACCAGATGGGAAATTTTCCTATTCTGAAAGGAAATAGCACAAGTGAGTAACTGAATGACGGGGACTTTGCTTTGTCTACATAAGGTCATCCCTCAATTTTTCCTGACAGATATCCACTTGAAGCAGTTCTAAGACTGCTGTTGGACAACCCATGACATTCCTCTTGAATGGCAGACCATTACTTTCACAGCAATCCAGACAATTTGAAATCAAAAGTTAGAAAAGTATCCAATTATAGTTCAATAAAAATTTTGCCTCACATAGCAAAGATTCACTGATTATAAGAAGATCAGGATATTGCCTCTCCTCTGCTATTACAATAACAGTTAACAATGAACACAAATATAAGAAATTTTCAATTACCCTTCATTTATAATTTAGGAATAACCAAAACAGATATAGCGAATGCTACTTCATAATACAGTGAATAGTTTTGTACATATATTCATTAATAGATTCAATTCAATAATTTTAAATGATTGGGTGAAACTCATTTTTAAAATAAACATGTAAATTTCCCCATTTGAACTGGTAGAATTCCTTATTACTAAAATTTCATTATTTCAAAATTTCACAACAGGCAGAATACAGCTGATCAAGTCTTATAACCCATACTTAAGTAGGAAGTCCCAGAGAACCCTACAGAAAAAAAAGTAAATTAAAAGGACTTTGCAGGGGGGGAGGAGGAGGGCAGGCACAGGGGATAGAACACCAGCCCTGAAGTCATGAGGATCTGAGATCAAATCTGGTCTCAGACACTTAATACTTCCTAGGTGTGTGAGCCTAGACAAGACTCAATTGTCTTGGGGGAAAAAAAAGATACTTTGCAATTCTTTCTCCCAACAATAAGTTGTGTTGTTATTGCTATTCATTTTTAGCACCAAATATATCCCATTAAATATTTAGCCTTCAAACATTTTATCACCTTTTTTAATAGTTGAATTCATAACCTAACAGCATTCAAATGTAAAGAGAAGTTACAGAATGTCAATATTTTTGATACAATGACATACCAAATTACATATTACAGAAAAATTTAGCAAGACCATATCATAATTCAGTCAAATGAATTCAGTATGAAATGATAAAAGTAATCAAATGAGCTTTATCCTAATTATTCATTTTATCAAGTCTGGCATCCCACACCAATCAAATCCAATCCAGTATGGACAATAGTTAGTATTCATATAAGGCTTACCACGGCAGGTCTTTTTCCATTTTTTTTTTTTTGTTTGTTTTGAAGCTTAATTCAAAGAGTTCCAGAACTCTACTTTCTATGGTACTTTAAAATGCTTAGCTTAGGGTTTTTTTTTTTTTGTTGTTGTTGTTGTTTTTTTAATTCTTAGGCTGTTATTTGCACAGGCATTTATAGGTAAAACTAAAGTTATTTTCTCTTCATAAAGCTTAAATCTGAATGGAGTCAAAGCTCATTTGGCAAAGTACTCTGTAAGTGACAGAACATTATCAAAGAAATATTTTGTCCAATTCAATTCTTAGTATTCCATTATTCACTCTCTGTCCAAGCTAGGCCCTATGATGAGTATTTCACAATTATGTGATCCTTTCAACAACCCTGAGAGGTGAATGCTATTATTATCATCTCATTGACAGAGTATAGAAACTTGGGTAAAAAGAGGTGAAGTAATTTTTTCAAAGTCACACAGGTAATACATTTCTGAGACTGGATTCTAATTCAATTTTATTTGAGCCATGTACTTTTTGGCACTGTGATAAATGATAAATTATTTGACTTACTATAATTCCCTTAATAGGAGAAACTGTCTCACAGTATATGAGACTACATAAGTTAGTTTTAAGACAAAATTTCAATTAAATTAAGTTTGGGTTCAAAATCTCAATTGGTGATATTAGAACTGCATTTTTCCCAAAGACTATTTACAGTTAACATTTCATATTTCATGGCCCACTTTATTTTCAGTTAAGTCAAAATCACCCACTGAACCAAGAGAATGGGTAAACTGCACACTTTATCCTATATTATTCTCTGAAGTTTTGACTCCTGGAATTCCTTAGCTTCAATTTTCCATTCCTTTACCTTGGTTCTTAGGGAGGTCTAAGAGGTAAGGGTAACTCTTTCAAAGACAGAGTGTTAGCATGTGTGTGCAAATAATTTTATGCCATAGATTTTTATTTCTAGTGTTCTTATTAGGTAAACTTTCTAACTAGAGAAGATATCATCTGAAATTTCTGATAGGTATTTCTCTAAAAGTTTTTCAATTTTTTTTTATCTCAATGGAATCAAAAGTCTCCTTCAAATTCTCCTCTCCAAAATCCTTTATTCAATTTATATGTATTTATATCAGTCACAAAAGAAAATACAGTGGCAATGTAAAACACTTTTCCAAATTAAAATTTTCATTTTTCAAATTGCTCACTGATACTATTAGTTTGGCTAGTATCAGTGAGCAACTTGAAAAATAAAAATTTTTTAAATTCCTCTTTTCTTTTTTGTTTTTTTTTTCTTTTATTTTTTTTAATTATAGCTTTTTATATACAAAACATATGCATGTGTAATTTTTCAACATTGACTTTTGCAAAAACTTCTGTTTCAGCTTTTCCCTTCCTTTCCTCCACCCCCTCCCCTAGATGGCAGGTAGTCCCATACGTGTTAAATATGTTAAAGTATATGTTAAATGCAATATATGTATACATATTTATATAGTTATCTTGTTATACAAGGAAGATCAAATTTAGAAAGAAGGTAAAAATAACCTGAGAAGAAAAAACAAAAATGCAAGCAAAGAATAACAGAGTAGAAATGTTATGTTATGGTCTGTACTCATTCCCCAGTGTTCTTTCTCTGGGTGTAGCTGATTCTGTTTATTGCAGATCAATTGGAACTGATTTGGATCCTCTCATTGTTGAAGAGAGCCACATCCATCAGAATTGATCATCATGTAGTATTGTTGTTGAAGTGTAATCATTTCCTGGTTCTACTCATTTCGCTTAGCATCAGTTCATGTATATCTCTCCAAGCCTCTCTGTATTCATCCTGCTAGTCGTTTCTTACAGAACAATAATATTCCATAACATTTACACACCACAATTTATTCAGCCATTCTCCAATTGGTGGGCATCCCTTCAATTTCCAGTCTCTAGCCACTATGAAAAGGGTTGCCACAAACATTTTGGCACATACGGGTCCCTTTCCCTTCTTTAATATCTCTTTGGGATATAAGCCCAGTAGTAACACTGCTGGATCAAAGGGTATGCACAGTTTGATACTTTTTGATGATAGTTCCAAATTGCTCTTCAGAATAGATGGATCCATTCACAACTCCACCAACAATGCATCAGTGTCCAGTTTTCCCACATCCCTTCCAACATTGGTCATTGTCTTTTCCTGTCATTTAGCCAATCTGACAGGTGTGTAGTGGTATCTCAGAGTTCTCTTAATTTGCATTCCTCTGATCAACAATGATTTGAAACACCTTTTCATATGACTAGAAACAGTTTCAATTTCTTCATCCAAAAATTGATTTTCTCTTACTCTATTTTATGCAAGTAAGCCTCTAGAGATATAAAATTTCCCCTTATTACCCCCTTGGCTGCATCCCACACATTTTGGTATGACATCTCATTATTGTCATTCTCTTGGGTGAAATTATTAATTGTGTCTATGATTTGCTGTTTTCCCCAATCATTCCTTAGGATGAGATTATTTAGTTTCCAATTACTTTATGGTCTGTTTTCACCTGGCTTTTTATTGAATGTAATTTTTATTGCATTGTGATTTGAAAAGGATTCATTTACTATTTCTGCCTTTCTGCATTTGAATTTGAGATCTTTATGTTTGTATAGGTTCCATGAATTGCTGAGAAGAAAGTGTACTACTCTCTGTCTCCATTCAGTTTTCTCCAAAGCTCTATCATACCTAACCTTTCTAGTGTTCTATTTACCTCTTTAACTTCTTTCTTATTTATTTTGTGGTTTGATTTATCTAGTTCTGAGAGTGTAAGATTGTGATCTCACACTTCTTGCAGCTCTCTTAACTTCTTTAGGAATTTAGATGCTATACCACTTGGTGCATATATGTTTAGTATTGATATTGCTTCATTATCTGTGCTACCCTTTAGCAAAATATAGTGACCTTCCTTAACTCTTTTAATTAGAACAATTTTTTGCTTTTGCTTGATCTGAGATCAGGATGGCTACCCCTGCTTTTTTGATTTCGCCTGAACCATAGTAAATTCTGCTCCAGCCTTTTACCTTTACTCTCTATGTATCTCCCTGCTTTAAAAGTATTTCCTGTAAATAATATATTGTAAGACTCTTTTAATCCAGTGTGCTATCCACCTCTGCTTTATGGGGGAGTTTATCCCATTCACATTTATGGTTAAAACTACTAATTCTGTATTTCCTGCCATCTTATTATCTCCATATTATGCTTTTCTCTTTCCTTTCTCTCTTACTGCCCTCTCCAGTATTAGACTTATGAGCATATTTGCCTCACACAGCCCTCCCTCTTTAAAATCTCTCCCTCCCCCTTGAAGTCCCTCTCACTTTTCAATGAGGTGGGAGAAGTTTCTATGTAAACCAAATATGTCTAATATTTTCTCTTTGAGCCAAATCTAATGACAGTAAGATTCACACTGTGTCCCTTCCCCTCCCTTTATTTCCTCAAATATAATAGGTTTCCTTTGCCTCTTCATGAGATGTACTTTCCTTCTTGTTACCTCCACTTTTCCCTTTTTCTAGTATAATTTCATTTCCACCTCTAGTTCCTTTTTTTATATTATAACAGTAAAACCAAATTATACATGTACTCGTTATGTATACCCATAACAGACATACAGTTCTCAAGAGTTTTTTTTTTTTTTTAACCTTTTTATGCTTCTCTTGAGTCCTATATTTGGAGGTCAAACTTTTTGTTTAGGTCTGGTTTTTTATCAGGAATAAATGGAATTCACCTATTTCATTGAATGTCCATCTTCTTCCCTGGAAGAAAATGCTCAGTTTGGCTGGGTAAGTTATTCTTGGCTGTATACCAAGTTCTTTTGCCTTTCAGAATATCAGATTCCAGGCCCTTCGATCCTTTAATGTGAATGCTGCTATATCCTGAATGATCCTTATTGTGGTTCCTTGGTATTTGAATTGTTATTTTTTTCTTTGTTTGTTTGTGTTTTTTTTTCTGGATGCTTGTAGTATTTTTTCCTTGGTCTGATAGTTCTGGAATTTAGTCACAGTATTTCTTGGAGTTTTGATTTGGGGATCTCTTTCAGTAGATGATCAATGTATTCTTTCAATGCCTTCTGTTTCTATAACATCTGGGCAGTTCTCTTTGATGATTTCCTGAAAAAATAGTGTCTAGGCTCTTTTTTTCATCATGATTTTCAGGGAGTCCAATAATCCTTAGATTATCTCTCCTAGAACTATTTTCCAGGTCTGTTGTTTTCCTAAATAGGTATTTAACATTTTTTTCTTTTTCTTTTTAGTTTTGCTTGACTGATTCTTGGTGTCTCCTTGAGTCATTCATTTCCATTTGTTCAAGTCTGATTTTTAATGAATTATTTTCTTCATTTGCTTTTTTTATTTCTTTTTGAGTTTTTAAATGAGCTGTTTTATTCTATGGAATTTTTTTTTTACCATTTTACCAATTTTTTTTAAGGAATTATTTTTTTTTTCCAATTCACAAACTCTATTTTCCTTGGAATTGTTTACCTTTTCCAGATCACAAATTCTCTTTTCCTGGAGTTGATTTCTTTATCCACTCTATTTTTGAATGAGTAACTTGACTTATCCTGACCCTCTTAAAGCTTTCCTTTCCTTTCCCCATTTTTCTTCTAGTTCTCTTTTGAGATCCTTTTAAATTTCTTCTGAGAGCCTTCTGTAATGGGGACCAGATCATATCCCCCTTTGCATCTAGAGACAAACTATTTTTAGCCTCCTCAGGGTTTGAAGTCTGTTCTCTTTCTGTATAGAAGCTATCAATAGCTAGAGCCTGCTTTCTATTTTGCTCATTTTGGAGGGGAAAAAACAAACAAACAAATAAACAAATAAAACCTATAGGCTGCTTATCTGGGACAGTGAGGTGTTTTCAAGTTTTCAAGACCTGAAATCAGGTCCTGGAATCAGCAGCAGTGGAAAGGCAGCTACTAGACTAGTGTTTCAGGGTTATAGTCTTTACCCCCTGTGTTTATAACTTCTCTGCTGATCTCCTGGCTTGCTGCCAGGACAAAGTAGCTCAAACTGTGATAAAGTTCTCCCCACAAATTTTCCATTGACTGAGACCATACCCTGCCCCCTTCCAGTCTTTTATTTCCCGGGCTCTCACTGCCAACTTGCCTGATGGGCTGTGCCTGGCCTATTCCCATTCTGTCCCATTGCATGAGCAAAACAGACCTTTTCTGGTGAATTTCGAGATTATCTTCTGTTGGTAATGTGTTGTACTCCCAATATTCGTGGGTTCTGACAATTGAGCACTAATTCTGAGGCTGAATATCATTAAAATAGATTGAAGGAAAAGGAGAGTTTAGGAAGATGCCTGTGTCTTCTCTGCCATCTTGGCTCCACCCTCCAAGCTCCTCTTTTCTTAAAAAAATTCAAATCACAATTTGGAAATTACATTAGAAAATTTATATTTCAGTCACAAATTTTAGCCTCCAGTTCATAATTTCTACAGACTAAACAAAGATTTTCTTCCTTCTAATCTGAGTCTCATTTATGGCCTTATAGTCTATTCAGCATTACAAAGGCAAGGAAAGAGACTTTTCTATGGAAGACTTTGAAATTTCCTCAGAAAAAATACATTTTTCCCCCCTTTGGTTAATCAAATTAATGAAAAAATCTATATAGACAATACAATATGAAAGACAATATGTGTCTTTCTTGCTGGGGAAATTTTTCCTTCTTATCTCTCACTGAAAGTTTAATCAAAAGTCAGTGCTCACGATTTTCTAAAAGCAATCTCAAGACTCATAATTCAGCAAATACATGGGACCTTAAATAAGAGGGGGGGCTTTATTCCCTTAAAGGATTCTCACACTAATGTGGAGGCTTACCTTCGTTCAGAAAGTTGAGATTGAGGTAGATAAGGGAGTTCAAGCTCTGGAATAAGGAAAATTCACTCAGTGTGTACCGGGGAGTTCTTATAAAAGGCTGTCTGAGGTGCTAGAGTCCTCTTGTCTTCCTGACTAGTTCACCAACTGCTGTGGATGATATTTATAAAAACTGAAAAAAATGAAGTCCAAGAATATTAATTTATTAGCAAGTCCATGAGTTGCACAACAAATCAGGTCCAAGGTCTCTTGTTAAATACAAGATTACCATTTGGCAATGAACAAAGCTTTTTTATAGTCAGTAATGAGGAAACAATCAACACATCCAATCTTGGGTAACATGGGCATTTCCTGTTTCTGGTTGGCCTAAGTTTTATAAATCTTGTGATTATTTTAAGACCAACCTGGCACATTCTTTAATTATTAAAAAAACATGCCACAAGATATATGGAACATCTTGTGTTCAGCATCTATTATTTCTCAGAATTATTTCAATATCTCAATTTCCTCATAATCTTGTGATTTCTAGCAAGGCCTATCTCATAGAATGGAAGACAATCTCAAAATAGAAAGAATCACACAAAATGGGGTTAATTTTGAATTTCAGAGTGATCCATTTCTGTTTTATATGGGTAAATTCATTCCATTCTCAGTCACAGTTATGAAGACTGATTGTACATTTCCTTCTGTTTTAGTTTCTTCTGTTTATCCTTCTCTCTCTCTTTCTCTCTCTCTCTCTCTCTCTCTCTCTCTCTCTCTCTCTCTCTCTCTTTCTTAAATTCGGATCCTTCTTTAAAATCTGTTTTGTTTTTGACCACTACCTTATTTTATGTGTCCTGCATTTTCTCACACTTTTCTCTCTTTAAACCAATTAAATTGTAAGTTTCACACACATCTATTTTCTCTCTAATGAGCTATCCTTGTATACTTTTTTTATTTGATATCCCCAAAACATTCTCTCCCTTTCCCTTTTTCCCCAGGCATCCCTTTTTTCACTATCCATTTTTAAAATAACATCACAATACAATCAACTCTCTTTCTATGTAAAATCCTCCTAACTACCCTAATAATGATAAAGTTCTTAGAAGACATTTAAATCATCTTCACACATAGAAAGATAAACAATTTAATCTTATTGAGTCCCTAATGATTTCTCTTTAGGCATACCTTTTTATGTTTCTCTTGAATATTATAGTTGAAAGCCAAATTTTCTATTTATCTCTGATCTTTTCATTAGGAATGCTTGACAGTACTCTATTTCATTAAGTATCTATTTTCCCCTGAACGACTATATTTAGTTTTACTGGATAAGTTTTTCTTTGTTCTAACACTAGTTCTTTTTCCTTCCACAATATCATATTTTAAGTCCTCTATTTTTTAAAACATATATCTTGTATATTTATTATAAATCTTGTATAATTTTTACTATAGTTCCACAGTATTTAAATGTTTTTTTCCCTAAATTTTTAAAAACAATTTTCTCTGATCTGGGAACTGTGGAATTTGGCTAGAGTTTTCATGGAGAGATTCATTTTGACATTTCTTTTGGGAGGTGATTTATGAATTCTTTCAATTTTTATTTTATCTTCTAACTCAAAAGTAGTGGGGCATTTTCCCACAATAATTTTATGAAATAACATGTCCAAGATCTTTATTTGCATCTAACTTTCAGGTAATTCAATAATTCTCAAAGTATCTCTCTACAGAAATTTTCCAGGTCAATTGTTTCAAATGAGATGTATTTATTTCATTCTTTTGACTTTGTTTTATTGTTCCTTAATGTTTCATGGAGTCTTTCACTTTGATTTACCAATTCTAATTTACAAGGAATTACTTTTTTCAGTAAGTTTTACCTTCTTTTCTATTTGGCCAGATCTGTTTTTTTTTTTTTTTCATTATTTTCTTCAGCCTTTTTGTGTCTCTTTTCCCAAGTTGTTCATTGTCTTTTTACAATATTTCTTCTTTGCTTTAGTTTCTTTACCTATTTTTCATATACCACACAATGATTTTGAAAATAATTTTTGACTCTTCTAGGAATCATTTTTTAGATTTGTTTTTAGTTTGCCTTTTTTTTTTTTGAAATTTTTCTTTTAGCTATTTTAATTTCATTGTTTTCTTCTGAGTTTATGTCAATCTTTCCCACCACCTTAGTCATTTTTATATATATTCAGATTCTTTCTGTTTCAAACACTATTTCTTAATCTGTAATCATATTAATGCTGATTGTGTTCTTAGTGGGAGAGGGAGGAAGCTTGAGACATTCTTTTGAGCTTCAGATTTTTTCCTCACTGCTGATTGCAGGATTATCAAGATGATATCTTATCAAGTGCTTATTAAATGTCTAGAGTGTAGTCACTTGTCTTTTTCATTATGTCCCTTATCCAGAAAATGCCTCAGATTCCTTGATACTACTCCTCAAGGCCCCTGCACCCTAGGTACTGAAAACAATACTGTTCTCAAAGACACTTATCTCTTAGACCCAGAAATGATATTGCTCCTCAGAACTTCCACTCCTTCTTAACTGAAAATATTATCTCTGACCTAAACCATGACCCAGAAGAGGCTATAGGTAATGAAGTTGCCAAACGAACATCAGTTCCTACATCCAGTATGGAAGAGGCATATACTCTGTAATCTTTGTCTAACAAGTTACCATGTGTCCTTCTTATCTTTGACTTGAGAGCTTCCAAGTTGCTGCTGCTTCTATCACCATCTAGTCCCACCACTAGTATTTCAGCCATGTGGGAGCCAGGTTAGCCTCCTCCCCTGTGTGATAGATCTGTCCTTCTGACCTCATTTTGACATTGGAATAGAAGAATTTCTTATTTTGACCTCCTGTTGGCTTTGCCACTCCAGAATTTTATATGAGGCATTATGATAAAGCTGCTTTATGGGAAATGTTGGGAAAACTCAGTTGAGTGTGTTCTTTATATTGCTGTCTGGGGTTTCCCTTTCCTCTACCCACAAGTCTGTGATATGTAATTGCAATAGAATCGTATTATACTATCAGGAAGGATTATAATGAGGAATTTTGAAAAATATCACAAGACATATGAAGTTATAAAAAATGAATAAAGTACTTAAAGAACAGTGCTTTCTGCATTTTGTATAAGCAAAAACAAAAAACAAAAACAAAACGAAACAGATAAAATGCAATGGAAGCAAAACGTTGAAACAAATTTCTTCTTAAACAATTAAAACATATCTGTCTAAAACCGAGTCAACAAGGACACAATCATTAAACTTTTTTAATTCAATCAACAGTTTTTTTTTTGTTTGTTTTTTGTTTTTTGGTTTGTTTTTTTTGTTTTTTTCTATTTGTATCCTTATAGACCAGCACAGTCCCTGGAACATGATACAAAACAAGTGTTGTTTGATTAAATTAAGTTAGAATATTCCAGTTAAAAATATGCCACTTTCACTTACCTTCTTTTACATATTATTAGGAATTCTAGTACGTGCAATAAGATACAAAAATTTATATTAGAAGGACTAGCATGGGAATGTGAGAGGTCAACATATCATTATGTGTAGATGACATGATAGTATTTCTAAAAGATTCAGCTCTCTCAACTAGAGAATTAATCAAGACAAAATATAAGGTCAGCAAGGTCTCCAGATAAAATATTTAACCCAGAAAAATATTCATAGTCATAAATTCAGGCAATAAAGAGCAGGAAAATATCATTTAAATGAAACCTCATTTACATAGATGAAAATGATTACATATTTGGCAATTAAATACAAAGATAGACAATGATCTTTAAAAGGACAATTATGAAACTGGAATGATAAACTATAGAAGGATTTCCAATACTGGGAAGAATACCTAATATTCATGGATCAATCTGATTAATATAATGAAAATAATGAAAATTGTGAATTTAACTTCCATGTTTAAATTTAAATACCAATGTGTTTCTTTTTAGAATTGGATGAAATTATAATGATATTTGTCAATCAATGAACACATATTAAGCACTTACCATATGCTGGATATTGTAATAATATGAAACAAGATTCTTAGCTGAGAGGGTGGGAGAATAGGGAGCCATGAAAGATTTTAAGGAGGAAAAGGTTTGAAAGAACTGCTGTGGAGAATGGGATAGTGAGTTCATAAGGATGGCTTATTAGCAGTGAGAGCCTAGTTGAGGTTGTGTAAGATTTTTGTGGTGAATCCTATAATAATGGTTCTAACATTTTCTCCACTTCCCTAGAACAGCGTATGTATAGGATTAAAGATAGGGAGTAATCCAAGGCTGAAACTGGAAGGTACAATTGACAATATGTAAGAGAAGTAGAGATTAAAGAGAAGAGGACAGGATAGAGTTCATTGACTCACCCAGGGGTCAAAATAGGGAAAATGGGAGAGGGTGATCAGTGTCAGAAAAAATGGGTCAAGCAATTGAATGTCACAATATGGATGAAGGGAGATATGGGAAGACAATAGCTAGTATAGGGATCCTCAAACTTTTTAAATAGGGGACCAGTTCACTGTCCCTCAGACTGTTGGAGGGCCAGACTATAGTAAAAACAAAAACTTTGTTTTGTGGGCCTTTAAATAAAGAAACTTTATAGCCCTGGGTGAGGGGGATAAACGTCCTCAGCTGCTGCATCTGGCCTGCAGGCTATAGTTTGAAGACCCCTGCATGTAATAAGATAAGGGGTTGGAACTCTTTAACATAAAGATGGTACATTTGTAAATTATGGCACAATCAAGAATATGAGCATCTATTGTGGATTAGAGAATAGGTCATGGGAAGTGAGCATGCTCAGAAACTGGGTGGTTAGATTTGGTTAGTTTGAAAGAGTGGATACTTATGTTGAAGTCTCCAAGTAAGTGAGCAGGAGCTGGGGAAGAGAGATAAATGGATGGGTATGTCCAGGGATGGGTTTGTATGTATGAAGAGAAAAAAACATGCAAAATATACAAAAATGAAACAAAACCAAAAAATAGAAATGATGGTGTTGCATTTGTTCCTTCATAATTCAAAATATGTTACAAAAAGGTTATCATTAAAACCATCTAATGGTATGTAAAATATGAGAAACTGCTCAAATAGAATGAATAATTTTATATAAAAGACTGGTATTTCATAAGCCCACAGAAAACAAAAAATAACCAAGGAAAGGACCTGCTATTTATTAAATGTATTCAAGAATACTATGTGGCAGTCTGGCAGGAGATTGAAATAGGCACCCATTATTATTAACTGTCCACTATATGGAGTAATTAATTCCAGATAGGTCATAGATTTATATATTTATTTAAAATTTATTTAAAAATGTGAAAAAAATAAAATAATAATCTCAATTTTAATATGAGAATAGTTTTTAATCTGTTAGGCATCTATAAAAATATTGGGAAGACAAGATAAAAATCCCAAAATTATATTTTAAAATAATAGACTTCTATACAATGAAAATATATAATTAAAGGAAAGAATAAATATATATTTATGAGAGCATATAATAAATATAAATATAAATATGAAACCCAATATAAAAAACTGTTCAAAATATACAGAGACTATATCACTTAGCTATTAGAATGAGATTTTCAAAAGCTATGAAAAAGTAGTTTTCAAAAAATAAAATACAATTCCAAAAGAACCATTTGGTAACATAACTGAATATCAATAATGCTCATTTAAAATGCAAATTAAAGTCACTTTGAATATCATTTTACATTTATCAAATTGTGAACAAAATTTAGAGAGCAAGGAATTCATGCTGGGAAGACTGTGAAGAAACAGGTAAACATTTGTTAGTAGTACATTTTCAAATTGGTAGAATGTTCTTCTACATATATCAGGATCTTACGAAAGTTATAAAAATAACTATTCTCTTTGACCCCAAAATTCCATTGTTAGGAATATACCCTGAGAATGCTGACAAAAACAAACAAACAAAAAAAGAGATCTGTTCAAAGGTTTTCATAGTGAAATTCTCTGTAATTACAAAGAGAAAAAAGTGGGGAAAAGAAATTCTCAGGGAAAATGAAATAGTTAAACCATGACATATAAAGGTCTTAAAATTTAATCAAGCAATTAAGAAAGAGTATATGAGAAACAAAAGTCTTGAAAGACTTTCTTTGACATAAGGCAAGGCTATTCAGAAATCAGTACATAAATGAATGAACAAATAAATAAAATACACATGATAATAATATAAAAATGAATAGCACATCTATCTTAAACTCAGTATATTTTTAAAAAATGGACTCATTAATTTCTCTCAAACCCTCCCTACTTATTAATTTTCCTATTACTGATGAGGTCACCACCATTACCCCATTCACCCAAGCTTCCAGCCTCTAAATGTCACCTTCACTCTTCACTTCAACACTACACTTCTCAACCCCCACATCCAATCTGTCGCTAAAGCTTGTTGATTTTATCTTCATACTACATGCCCCTCTTTTTTTGACACTGCCACCACCCTCATGGAGACCCTCATCACTTACTCCTGAAATATTGCAATAGTCTAGTGGTGGGTCTTCCTTCCTCAAGTGTCTCCATTCCAGTTCATCCTCCATGGAGTTGTCAAACTGAATTTCCTAAAGCACAGTTCTTACCATGTCATAACACGTACACCCCTTAAACTTTGCTTTGCTTCTAGAGATCTCTCCAGCTTTTTTTTTTTTTATTAAATGGTGACCCCTCACCATTTCTGAACCACACACTACCATTTCAGTATGCCTACCTCTTTTTCATCTCCATACTTTATGTACTCCTTCCTAATCTGCACTTCCATGTTTTCCTGGTTTCTTCCAGGAAGACCTGGAATCCACCTTTTATAGGAAGCCATTCCAAATCTTCTTTGTAGCATCCTTGTCTCTGTTGATTATCTCCAATTTACTTTCTCTTTCTCTTGTTTGTACATGGCTGTTTGCATTTTATGTACCCTATTTGACTATGAGCTCCTTGAGAAAAGGAAATCTTTTGCCTTTCTTTTTGAATTCTCAGCACTTCACATAGTGCCTGGAATGAGATAGACACTTCTTAAATGCTTGTAACCTCATTGAATTGGCTGAAAAAAATTGGAATAAAGATTTAGAAGCATTCAAGAGAAGAAAAAAGAGAAATTCAATGATCTAATATTATTAAGGAAAAGTAAGCCAAAGCGTCAGTGAAGGAATACTCTATAGCTCATTAAAAGCTGGTGATAACTGCTGAAAAACAAAAACAGAACTTTTATTTATAATGGGTTTTGGCATTTTAGCTGCTTTGAGGACAAAGGACAGAATAAAATAGGTAGGAACTATTACCTGTATGCTTAGCCAATGATATAACAAGTAAAAAGGAAACAAGCTGCTCAAATCTTGATTTGCTTGTTTTCTAAAGAAATTTTATTATTTCTAATATTCTCACATTTTCTAATATGTTTGGAATAATGCTTAGAGACCCTATCATGTCTACTAGGGTTCTGGCATGTGAGATACTTTCCAAAGAGACACAATCTAATAGCTTAAAGATATCAGATAATTTCATGCTTTATCACTGGCTTGTGCCAAATAGGGCTCTCACCTGATGCCACACACAGAGTTCCATCACCAAATGTTTTTAGTGTCTATTCACCCTTCCAAACCACTGAGACAATGAATAAAGCATCTTTGGAAAAAAAGTTCTTTCCTTTGTGGGGTTCAATAGCAAATGAGGTTGGACTATTCTCTGTGACACTACCAAATCTGCTTTAGTTTCCATTATAGATGAAAGGATTTCTAGTTAAGTTTCTAGTAAGGGAGGATGGAGCAGTGGCAGATGGGAGAGAAAGTTGTCAAGGAATAGAAACTCAAGGTAATTGAAGAGATAGGCGACATTGTTTGCCTTTGTTGAGTTCCCAGTCATGAGACTGGATAAGTACATTTTAGACTACAAAAAGAATGTCAGCTGTGATTGCTTAAACACCAGCATTAATCACTGAAGACACTGTAGAAAGAAAGAGGAGGCTTAAGTATAAGAAAAAAGGCAAATGTCCTATTCTTTTTTTATTAAAAGGGGGAAAGAAATTAGAGTACTTAGACTATAAACCAATGATTCTAACTTTTATTCTTGGCAAAATTCTAAAACACTTTATTATAGGGATTAGTTGCACATATTAAGAAAAGGAATTGGTGATCATTTAAAGTCAGCAGGACATTGTTAAGAAAAGGCAGCATACCTGTTTACCTTTTTTTGATGATGTAGAGAGATGGAAGTCTAGGAAAGGAATCAGAAATCACTTTCTCTTGAGAAAAAGAGAACTAGAATGGTGAATAAGGAGAATATATTCTTCCAAAATAAAAGATTACTCTGAAGATTCTGAGATATGTAACTGTGGTTATGGGCCTCCTTTGAGAACCTTACACCTGCTCAAATGAAAGTTTAGAGGATGAAGAGATATTCTTGCACCCAAAATACTTCTTGAGAGGTATAAGGTCCCAGTTTTTGGATGGACCTGATGAGAGGTCCAACAAGTCATGAAGGGGAGTTGTCCAGAATGAATTCATAGACTCAAACCATCTCCTGGTCAAGGGACATAGCTGTATTATGACCCTTGGCAAGTGGGGACAATTCCTTAATTAATTCACAATTAGCAAAGGGGAAGGTAGGATCTTTTATGAGAAAAGAACCTAAATAAGTTATGTTAGTTGTGGGTGTCAGCAAGTTTACAGATTATCACAGTACAGGTCAGATTTATGCAAGATCATGCATAGTTTGACCTGCTAAATGTATACAGTGACTTTGGTGTTGGTCCAAAGTAGCTCTTTCTGTTAAAGATAATTTGGTCAAAACAAGAAATTCTGCAAGGTCAGTTGTATCAACAAGAGAAAGCAGGATATAATATATTCCTCACTGGGGCTCATTTAGATACTGAGTTAAAGCCAGGGAGATAGTATTTTCCTGAGCTTTATTCACTCCATTGAACCCACTATCCAAGTATAACATGTTCTATTGGGAGATTAAAATATATACAATTAAGTATATTCAGAATCATTACAAAATAAATTCAAAATTGTTTGAGAGTAAGTTATAAACAGTGGAGATCAAAAGAAGGCCTAATGAAGAATGCTATATTTGAGTTGAATTTTTTTTTTAAAGTGAAGGAACCTCTGAGGTGATCATGAGTACAGAGCACAATCTAGGCATGGGGCATGATTAGTTTAAAAAAAAAAAAAACATATAGAGAGGGATGGAGTGCTTTTCTATTATAGAAAAAGAAAATCTACTAGACCACAGAGTATCAGAAGGAGAGTAATGTATAATGAAGCTAGAAAAATTGGAACTACATTGGAATATTTCTAGCTTTATTTATGGAACCAGCCAAAGAAACATGATTTTTCTTATATCGTGTTGACTGAATCTCTTCTGTCTTAATCCCCTGACCATGGTGAAATCTTCTCTAGCTGGACAGGATGACATTATATAAGCTGACATTATATAAGTTAGTCCCTGACTAGAAATACAATATTTTTATAAAGTAGAGCAGCCAGTAGAAACTGAATTGTCTTATGCTCTTTGCCAATTAATCTCTTCACATCTGTGTGTCATTTCTCTAAAGGTTAACAAATCCTCTGTGTGTATGTGTATTGATGTATATACACAAAATATATGTATATGTGTGTATGTATACTTGCATACATACATAAAAAGACGTGTACATATTTAACATATGTGAATATATATGCAATTTTACACACATAAACATGTGTGTACATATATGTGTAAGTAAATATATTTCTGTATATGCATATATACATGTTGGTACAGTAAATAAAGTACCAGGTCTGGCAACAGGAAAAATCTTCCTAAGTTCAAATCTGCCTTAGATACTCACTAGCCATGTGACTTTGAGCAACTCATTTAGCCCCGTTTGCCTCAGTTTCCTCATCTGTAAAATTAAAAAAAATTAAAAAGGAAGTGGCAAACTATTCTAGGATCTTTCAAAAAAAAAAACCCACATGAGTCACAAAGAGTAGAACATAATTGAAAACAACTGAATCACACAAATATATACATATGAACAAACACATATAAAATATATCTGGGTATACATATGTGAAATAAATGCATGTGTCTATAAATTTATGAAACGTGTAATAATTTTTTCCAAATGACTACAATTTGCCATTGGCAGAGTAATTTCTTGTTAACTCTAACGATTTAAGATTTCCATGATTCTCATCTGTATCCCTACCCCTAGTGTGACGCTGACATTGGGATAATCACAGCATTTACCTATCTCAGACTATGCAAATTCCACCAATGTAATGTGTCAAAGACTATATCCTCTAATTCTCTGTTCCACAATTTCTCCTTTGTATTGAATTAGCAGTTAATCATATAATACCTTGAGTATATGAACAATTGTGGTATATGGGTCCAACAGAGCTGAATGTTACCTGAAACCAAATTTGTAATTCAAATGATGCAAGAAGTAATTAAGACAAATTTACTTTCAGTGGAGGGGAGGGACTCCAATCTCTGGGGGAGAGACCTTGTGACCACACTAGACCTATATTGAAGTGAATGAAAATCAAAGAGAATGACTGACCCTCTCAAACAGTCATTATTTTAAATCACCTTAACAAGAGCCATTTTCATTCAAGCCATTAAATTGTTGAGAATAAATAATGGATTAACATGTACTTAGCATTTGTTAGTGCCAAATGACTGAGAGCAGGAAGTGTTAGTGGGTTGAGAGTTGGTTTCAGAGTCTGAAAGATGGGTCCAAGTCCCACATCCAACACATCCTGTTTAGGTGACCAGTCTTTTGACCTCTGATTTTCCCAAACATCTCCCCAAGATAATGTCACAAACAGATACTGATCTACTCTGGCTAAGCCACCTCCTCATTAAAACTGATCTACCCAAGTGAGAGCAAAAGTTTGGTGAGTTTAAAAAGGATATTCATTAAATTAGGATAAATAAGGTCTCTGTTTGTTGACACTACTATTTGTTGTACTTAGTAGCTGGCAAAATTTCAAGTTCTTTAAAATCACAGAACTCTCTCAGAGGTGAGTGGAAATAAAGTAGGCTGTTCTAATCATGGGTGGGCATGGAGAAGTATACTGGTAAATTCTGCTCAGAGAAGGCATGGAGTTCTTAAAAGTTGTACATCGAAAATTAATGGGGGGGGGTAGGAAATTTCTTTTTTTTTTTTTTGACATGGCAAGGATATGAGAAAATACAAGTTCCACCTTAGAGAAGGGGATGAAAAGAAATTTCATTTTAAACATAAGACTAAGAGGGAGAGAAGTTCTATTTTGAATATGAGTGAAGTAGATTAAGGAAAATTTGGTTTTCTAGATCAGGAAAATGTTCCTAAGCCATTCCATATTATATGCAAGGGGCAGGAGGGTGGGGAATTATGTTCAAAATCGATGTTCCCCACTAATGGTCACGGAGGGACACATGTAAGGGAAAGGAGAGAGAAAGCATTCAGCTCATTCCTACCCTATCAACACAGCAAAACATATTCTCTGTCTCTGGTGAATTCACCTTATCTCACTTAGTAACTTAGTCACATGTTGCCTCACACTGTTATTTATCTTTTCATCCCTAACTGGGTTGTAAATTCCTCAGGGACATAGTTCAACTCATATGCGCCTAGAGTTTCTCATGCCAAACACCCATACACACACACACACACACACACACACACACACACACACAAACACACACACACACACACACACGAGAAAGACAGAGACAGGGAATCAGAGAGAATGACAGAGATGGAGAGACAGAGATTCCAAAAGTGTACACATAGGTGATTATATGGTGAAGTTTTTCTATAAAAGATGTTAGTCTTAGAATTTGAGTCCAAGATTTTAGTCAAGAAAAACAGAGTTCAAATCATACCTTAGACATTTATGTTCTGTGTCTCTGGGCAAGTCAACCTCAGTCTGACACAATTTCCTCAAATATAAAATAATATTATAATGTCACTTTTCTCACAAGATTGTGAGGATCAAATGTGTGAGTGTGTGAGATTCTAAGTATATTATGCATATATATATGCATCTATGTATATGTATATATACACATATATACATGCATATATATGCTTATTATATGTGTGTATGAGTATATGTATATTACATATGTATATGTACAGTTATATTGGTGTATGCATGTATTTCCCGGGCATCAGAAGCTTTTTCAGAGTCAGAGAATCTTTGTCCTACATGTGAACGGTTCTCATCACTGTTTTACCAAACAGATGCCATTTGTTCTCTTTCTCCTTCTTTCAAGGCTCTTGGGGTAAGTGACTTGCCCAGGGTCACACAGCTAGTAAGCATTAAGTGTCTGAGCCTAGATTTGAACTCAAGTCCTCCTGACTTCAGGGCCAGTGTGTCATCCATCCATTGTTCTCTCATTCTCTTTAGATAATGCATCTTATATCTCACTGACCAAGTTTCTCCTTCCACCAGAAGAAGTCATAGAACATTCATACCTTCTCCTTTTTTGTAATACTTGCCTCTGAACTTTATGGAATAAATGCCCCATTATAGAGATACTCAACTTGTCAGAGGCATTCTTTTGTTTCTTCCGACATTTTGCAAATTCCAGGGTGTCCCATGCATTGTCTGTTATCCCTTAGACTTATTGAATGACACACTGACCTCTTTTTTCAAATCATACATGCCGATTCTAATCATTTTATGTCGCTTCTTTCTTGGAAAGCAACCCTTTTCATATACTGCAGCTTA
Source organism: Sarcophilus harrisii (assembly GCF_902635505.1). NCBI lineage: Eukaryota > Metazoa > Chordata > Mammalia > Dasyuromorphia > Dasyuridae > Sarcophilus > Sarcophilus harrisii. The sequence continues at coordinate 36,597,700 of NC_045426.1, read as the reverse complement.
CTTAACCCCACTAAATATCTCTCCAATGCTTTTTGGTTGATACAAAGTATGAACTTCTGGAGATTATGCTCACAGTCCTATTTTTAGAAAACAAAGAAAACTTAATATATCCCTTCATTATAGGTTAAAATTCAGTCTCAGAAGACATGATTTTTTTTCAGTCACACAGATAATTGTATTAAAGCTTTGGCTTTCATCTTCTTACCATCTATCCCCAAACATTTTGCTAATGTTTCCCATCATTACCTTGGTTTTCCCTATTTGGACTAGCACCCTCTGCCTTAGCTCTCTATAACTCATCCTTCCCATCCCCAAACGTCAAAACAGTAAAGCTTTTGTTTTGTTGGGTCATTTCACTTGTGTCTTACTCTTCATGATTCCATTTGAGGTTTTCTTGGGAGAAATTATGGGAGTAGTTTTAGTTTCCTCCTCCAGCTCATTTTGCAGATGAAGAAACTGAGGCAAAAAGAGTTTAATGACTTATCCAGTTAGTGATAGTCTGAAACAAGATTTGAATTCATAAGGAGGAATCTTCTTGATGCTAGACCCTGCACTTTATCCACTATAATACCTGCCTCACCATGCATCATTAGACTGAGTACCAACTTGCCTATTCACTATATCTAGCTGGCTTGAGATCCCAGACCAACACAAACTTAATATTCACATTTCCTTTGAGAAAACTTTTCCCCTCCATATCACAATTTTAATAAAGAAAATCTATAGAGTAATTTCTTTGGGAAAAGCCATGTCATAATTCCCATGATTCCCCAGATCAAAACTCTTTCCCAATTGACTACTACTTTCCTATATGTCTTAGGACTACATTGTAAGCTCCCTGAAGGTAGGAACTCTTACTTTTTGTAAGAAGAATATAAGATCTAAGATTTGTATATGTTACAAATATTAAATCACTGATATTCACAAGTAAGTGCATGGATGAGGAGGGATTTCAGTTCTCCTCAATACATAGAATTACCAGGGGTTTTGACAACAACTTTTGGACCCATGATACTGCTGAAAATTTATCTTCCACAACTTCAAATAACCCATGTAATGCCCCAGGGTTCCAAGCCTGAACTTCAGAATAAAACTCATTGATAAAGAAAATACTTATTTAGGGATCTTGGCTTTCATGAGGGATTCATGGAAAGTTTATCTGTTGGCTTTTGGCTTCATGAGAAGATAAACATAACTCCAGGCTACCTTCAGGGAAAAATTCTTGGATGGAGAAAAAGACCTTGGGAAGAAGCCAATAGAGAAATGATGTTATCTCAAATATCTTCCCATTTCCAGCCTATTACGCTAGAGGTTTTCCCCTTGGATGGAATATAAATGTTCTTTCTTTGTCTCTGTCTCTGTCTCTCTCTGAATAGGGCACAAAGATGTGGATTCAAATCTTACCTAAAAAAGTTATGAGTGACATGATCCTAGACAAGTCACTTAACCTCTCTGTGTCTCAGTTTTATTTTTTAAATTATTTTATAAAGATTAATATTTATTTTCCATGTTCCATGAGAAGGGTTTTAGATTTTAAGGGAGAGACCCCACATTCAAATCTTAGTTCTTTCACTATTTTGTGGTCTTGGTAAATGACTCATTTTCTGTGGCCTTCATTTTCTCAATATAAGGAAGTTAGGCTGATGATTTCTGAATTCAATTCTAGTACAAAAAATAGGAATTTTTCAGAATTTACTCTAAAAATCAACAATATTATATTCCATATATTATTTAATAAATTATTCTAAATAATAAGTATAAAAATCCTCACATTCATATTTAATTTTTCCAGAGCTCAGGGAGAGCTTTTATATGCATGTATGTGTATATATATATGTGTGTGTGTGTGTGTGTGTGTGTGTGTGTGTATACACACATACACAAAGAAAGGCAGAAAATTCTGCCTATTGAAAAAATATGGGGATATAGTTAGGTATAGTTTTCCGCAGTTCCACTCCATAATCCTAGTCTTTGAAACTGTTTTCTCTAAGCTTTTTCTCTTAGAAATAAAGCATCATCCTCAGCTCTATAAAGGTCTGAGATTCCTTTATAACTTATGTTGTTATTTTTTTTATTATGAGAATTTAGGTTTCTGTAGCCATTAGAGCTAGAGAACAAAATATATGACAGCAATTTTTTTTAGCTATTCAAAGTACTTAAGTTTGACTGTCTCATTGGAACAGTCTCTTTCCTTTATTATTTATTTCATCTCAAGTTCACTTTAAGAATATTTAAAGAAACCTAATTATTTTGTATTCTCTAGTAATAACTTTGAGAAGACATAAATATCAAAAATACATAATACACGTTTGCTAAATGGAATCGAATATATCTTTGCACAGAAAATATGTCTTTTTAATGTTTGATACCTTTCCCAGAAGATGGGAACAAGCAGGTAAATAGGAATTGGGTACAATTTGGCTGGAACTAAGAGTTTATAGGAGTGAGTGGGAAAATAGAATGATGTCAGCAGAAGAGGAGCTTGGGTATTAAGAGTTTGTGTTTTATCCAATACAAAATAGATTAGGCTACAGAATGATATTATTTCATTTATTCATTCATTCCAAAATTATTTTTCAATAGTTATGTGCTCAGTATTATGTTAGGTACTTTAGCTAAAGGAGAGTATAGCATGTTCCTTGCTTTCAATTAATTTATACTATAGGTGAGAAAATAGCCTATACGAACAAAATACTTCCAAGATATACTACAATGGAGCTCTGATTTTTTTTTAATTCCTTTCCTAACAAGGTAGATCATTGTACACATAGCTCTTACTATGGTTAATTTGTGTCTTGTAGGTGTCTGTGCAACTCTTAGATTGTCCCACTGCTATCTTTTCTCTTTGTTATTTGACCAGCTCATTTCTTTTCCTGATAGAATATGTCTCTGATGAAATGGCCTTTTACTATTTTTTTGTGTTTTGAGACATCATTGGAAGAATGGTAGTATCTACTCGCATTTATATTGGGACACTCCATTGACATTGAGGTCAACCACAATTCTGCTTCATTGGAGATGATGTTTTTACAAGTTTTTTCAAATATACAATAGTTCTGGGGAATTATTATATGCAAAAGCTGTGTTTTTGTGCTGAGAGGTAGCTGAGGAGCACTGGAAGTCCTTTGAAATTTGCAAATGTGATACAGCTTTTTCTTCTCTCTTCATTTCCTCTCTGCATTTTTTATTTGTAAAATCTCTTACAGATATCTTTACTATTATATAAACATTAAAACTTGACTTGGTTCTATTGAATAATTTTTTTGTAATCAACAAGTATCAAACACAGTATGATTTTGTTTCTTCTGTACACTGCAATCATCAAAATATCTGAATTGCCATAGAAAATTGTTTAGAAAATTACACACACAGATACGCATGCATGTGTATACAAACACACACACATACACGCATGTATACACACCCATATACAGGTGCGCGTATACACACACCCACACGTGCATATAGACATAGAGGAGCACATGCGTATAGACACACAGAAACGCACGTGTACATACAGACACGCCCACATAAACACACTGACGGGCGGGTATAGACACAATGACACATGTGTATAGACACACACATACACAAGCACGTACACAAAAAACACACATGTGTACACACACATGTGCACGCATACACACACTGATATGCATGTAGACACACACATGTACATGTGTGGACACACCCACATACACACATGTGGACACAGGCACAGACAAGGACATGTACAGCCACACAGACACGTGCGAGTGCACACACACGTACACGTGCATACACAAAAAACAAGCGTGCACATACACACACACCCAGTTGCACATAGACACACGCATGTGTGCGTACGCACACATGCATGTGCACACATACACAAAACACATGTGTGCTTACACAAAAACACACATACACGCATGTGCGTGTACACACATACATACATGTGTACACAAAAGCACATGCACAGACACACAGATGCGCGCATAGACACACAGACACACGCCCATGTACGGACATATATGTGTGCACATGCATACAGACACACATCCGTGTGTGTGTACACACACATACTTGATTACACACATACATACATGTGAGCATGTACACACAAACATATGCGTGCATACTCAAAAAACGCACGTGCATACACAAAAAACGTGCGCATAGACACACACATATATCCAGCCGGACACACAGACATACCCTCGCACAGACACAGGCACAGATGCGCGTGTGTGCACAGACACACATACACACGTGTATACACACACAGGCACATGTGCATACACACACACGCACACAAAAACGCACGTGTACACACACAGATGCGTGCGTGCACACAGACACAAAAATGCGCGCACATACAGACACACATACATGTCACATACAGTCACATGTGTGCACATACACAAACACATACACACACTGACGCATGTGCGCATACACACACACAGATGTGCGCATACACACACAGACCCATGTAAACCACAGATGCTCACATGTACAGACACACACACACAGGCGGACACGGGCAGAGATGTGCGTATACACACACAGACGTGTGTGTATACACACAGGCGTGCGTGTATACACATATACATACATGGATATAGGTATATATACATATACACATGCGTGTGCATATGCACACATATACATACGCACACATATGCACACACTTACACACATGCATGCATGTACACAGTATAATTTATTTTTTAAATATTCATTTTAAACTTACATACAAAATAAAAAAGAGAAAAGAACATTTTCATATATATAGCAAAAGATGAGAGGATTCAACATAAAACAACAAATTTCTATAGTTTCTTCTTACCTGATTGGGTCTTAGAGCAAGATTTCCTATCATCGCTTCTACCTCTTTCCATTGCTTTATGAGATTATGCTGCTCATAATTTTCTGCCATCTTTTACATTTGTGGGGAGGGTTTTTAATGTAATTGAGATTGTATTATAAACTGAAGTTTCTCTTTTCACCATCTCTTTCTCTCAGTTTTATGAAGTTAAGCAGTTTCTGAATTCCTTTGGTTTCTCCATTTCTTAATTCCTTTATGTTGATTAAATATCTCCTGGACATGACAAAAGGCAAGTTGAAAATCTTTGACTTTTTTCCACTGATAATTTGTGACTGTTTTAGTTTGTTCTATTTGAATAGGTCAAGGCAGTAGAAAGAACTTCATGATTAAAAATCAAAAAAGAGAAATTCATTCTATGGCATATAGAACAGAATAATACAAATGTAACTTGGGACAGGGGGCTATCACTATGAGCTAACACCAAAAGAAACAGCCTACTTTTTGACTCTTTGTGGATATGATTCTGAAAAAAAGTAAATAATAAATCTGAACATATTGCTTCTGATCAGCATTTTTCTCAATTATTATATTTTTATTACTAATAGTATTAATCATTGCTAACATTATGCCTTTGGGTACAATAGGTCCCATCTGATGGTTGTAGATATCCTCATATTTCATTTACTAAATGAATACAATCATCTTAATGAGTGTTATTATTTTATTACTATTAAAAATGGACAGATTGTGATGTGACCTTCAACTTGTGGGTTTTACTTCTAGCAGAAGAAGGTGCCATATGTAAAATTCACACTTGAATAGGCCAATGACAACTACAGAAACAGTCTTAACGACCTATAAGAAATGCCAGTGCAAAGCCAAAGTGGAGAAAAGACCAGAGGAAATGTGGTGTGAAACAGGATTTATAAGTTCAGTTTTAAAAGAGAATTTGCTGTACTGTACTGTGCTAAAGTTTGACAGCTTGGTTGAAATGCTTCCTCCCCCTCTGCATAGCCTTACCTCCATATTCAATTGTCTGGGTCCCCCTGCCCCAAATAAATACAGTAAAGTAAATTTTTCCTGCACAAGTGGGAAAATATTGAAAGAAATTGTAAAATTAGGAAGTAATCAATATTAATTAAATATGTAATTCTGACTGATGCAACAACTGACACAATATATACAGAATCCTCCAAGGGTAAGGTGAAGATGTGAAATAACAAGATTAGTGTGTCATATTTCATGAATTTATCTATGTCTCCCCCCCCCCAAAAAAAAAAGCTGCTTAACAATGATAAGTATTGAATATAAATGAGGTTAAGAAAGAGGAAAAAATGATCTGATACTATCCTTCTAATTGTCATAATACAGGATATCCCTAAGAATATCAGTCTTAGTCTCAAAAGTCTTAATGCAGTTTTAAGCTCTTAAAGTTATTAAAATGCAGTTTTAAACTCTTAAAGTGATTAAAGCTGAAAACTGCACTAAGACTTTGGGACAACCTGTCTATTTTTGAAATTCATAATTAGTATTGATCTAATTTAATAAGAAAATGAATGTTAGTGTGGTATAATGTAAAAACACTTCTGTTTCACAGTCAAGAAGTCCTGAGTGATCAGTACTAATTGTATGATTTTGAGCAAGTCATTTAAACTTCTATTACCCAAGGCAATTCTCTAAAACTGCAATTTGCAGGAAAAGTGATTATCTGAACTGGTAGAGGGATTGCCCTTTAAAGTTGTTCTCAGCATCATGAATCATCATCATCATCATCATCATCATCATTATTACTTTGGGGGTGGGGCTCTGGATATATGATTTCATTGGTTGGAGCAATTTATAGGATCATAGGAGTATGAATTTAAATGTCAATGGGAGCTTAGAAGTTGCTAAGTCCATCCTCATCAATAAGGAAACTGCTTCTGAGTGTCCAGTATTCTAGTCATTGTTCTCCATAGGAAGATCCATGTATCATTGAAATAATAAATCTAGTTTTTAAAAATTGAGAGACATTTTATACCAATAATGAATAAGTCCTTAAGAATTTATTTTGCACATATAAGTGAACACCAATTATATTTATGCAATATAGTGCTTGTATTGGGGGTAGAAAAGAAAAAATAAGATAGCATCCCTGCTGTGAAAAGAACTTCATTTTAGCTAGACATATAGGAGGAAATAATTAGAAAACAATTAAGTGATAAATCGTGTGATAACCATCAGCAGCACTATCATTATCATCTTAACATAGACATTTAGAACAGTAAGATGGATTATATTAGAAAGTATTCAAATAAAAATTGTGATATACTATCAATGAGATTCAGGGTCTGTGTCCCCAAGGGGACCATAGAAAGATTAATACTTCCTCATTGAAAAGATAGATGAGAATTGATTCTCAGAAGATATGATAAACATGCTAAAGACTTGCAGAAATCCTTTTGAAACAGACATATCACAGAGAAAGAATAGACTGTCAATAGATATATGTTACTGGATTTGTCTAATATGATCCAAGGGCATTGACCTCATGGGAAGCATCCACATGAATCTACCCAATAGTATGTTAACCAAGAAAATTCATATGACCTTGTTTGCAGAAATGGAAGATTTATGATAATGATTGAAGAGCAAGTTATTGCCAAGAGAAATTACACTAAGGTCACCCCCAAGAAGTTCCTAGGGAATGGCACCAATTATGCAACATTTCATTGCAGATGGCCAAAAAATTTAGCACCTGGCAAATATCTAAAAAGACAAAACTGGGTAACTAGAATTATTCGCTAGCCTTTGTAAATTAACAGATAACAAATCCTCCCATTTTAAATAAAAATGCCAAAATATCCTTGAGAATTGAAGAACTAACCTGACTATGGGGCAAAAAAACAGGAACAAAAAAATAGACATTGCAAAAAGGCAATTTTAGTCTCAATAATGGGGAAAAAAACTTCTGAAAATTCAAGCTGTCTAGAGTCAGAAAGCCCTGCAAGGAGAGCTTCTGTTTCCTCTCTTTGGAGGTCTTTAAGTAGAAGCTAGATGATGATTTATTGGCTATATGGGAGACATTCTTTTATTTTTTAATCTGGGTGGGATTAGATAGCTGCTTCATTGCTTATCTTCTCCATCAGACTTTCTACTACTAGAATAATTCTCAGAGAACTTGTTAAAGCTGAACTTAAATGCCAATACTTTTATTCATTTTAGGGAGAGATGGGATTTCATGAACAAAACCAGAGATGAATACAAAAGTTACATGAAATAATGAAAAAACACAGCTCACTGGACTGATAGTTTCATGTTAAAGGGAGAAAAAAAAAATCCAAGTCAGCTGAGTCCGGATTGCTTGCCATCTAGGGGAAGGGGTGGAGGGAAGCAGAGGAAAAGTTGGAATAGAAGTGTTTGCAAGGGTTAATGTTGAAAAATTACCCATGCTATGTTTTGTCAATAAAAAGCTATAATAATAAAAAAGAAAATACCATGTTCATGTACACATTTTAAAGGTGAATCCAAAACATCAATTGACTGAATACAAGTTTCATGACTGTCTTCCCATTTATTACCTTCTGGTCCCATTTTAAGGTCTTTGAAGTGGGAATGCCACCCATATTAATAAATTCATAGATTCATATGACTATTTGAGTATTTTAACGAATAGGATTCTGGTGGAACAAATACTTCATCCTCTACTGCAAAGGATAGCTCCTCAGTAACTCAGAAGAGGATTTTTCAAGAGGAAAAAAAATTCTATTACCCTGAAGCCAATCTATTCATGATCTTCTATGAACTTAGCTAGGATAGTTCTTGAATAATATACATGCAATTTGTCACCTGATTTAGACTGGCATATGAAGTGTTCAGAGAAGACTGGTAGCTCTGAGGTTAGGGCTTGTTGAGCACTTTTCAGGGTGGCTCATCCACCTTTTGTCTCATTCTTTCACTCAACTCTCATTTGTTAGTCCAAGAAGCTAGAGCATACCTAGCAGCCACACTCTGGTAAGACCATCTTAATAAGTGGGTTAAACCAGACTGAGGCTAGACTCAAACACATCTGTGAGTTGGGAGGATGTCTACCCCAAGTAAATGAAGATTTCCTGGGATGGAATGAGAAGGAATTATTCCAGTGATCATGAAGAAAGCTGAAATAGGAATTGTGAAGAGCTTAGAGCTTGGTCAGACATCAAAAACCCCAAGATCTTCCACCACATCCTTAGCCAAAGCAAGTCAATTTGACCCTTGTGAACTTCTATGTCTCTGGAAGAGAGAGTAAGGATAATGAATTTATGTAATTCTGACTCACTTAAATCCAATTCATGCACAAATCAAAATATCATTCTGTGATATCATTGATCCTTTTGTAAATCAAAGGACAAACAAGAAGCCCTTCCAGACTGATAAAACCTGCCAAATATTGCACTATGATGAAATAACATTTGGGAAATCAGTGCCACTTCTATTCTGCAATAGAGAAGTAAAGAAGGATTTTAAGAAGGATAATTTGAAAGATAAATATAGATATATAGAGAAAGATGATAGATATACAGATCCCTTGATTAGAGATAAGAAGAGAGAAAAAGAAAGAGACAGATACAGACACAGACACACACACACACACACAGATGGAATATAAACTCCTTGAAGACAGACATTACTTAATTTTTAGCATTGTATCCCCAAAATCTAGTACAACGCCTCTTTTATAGAAGGCACTTAATAAACATATGCTGACAAAGAATTATATGGATAGACACATAGATTGATGAATCAGTAGATATGTATAAAAAGAAGCTAATTATAGTCAATCTTGAAATTTAATGTACAATGTATGAGATGATAGTTTCTTTGCATTAATAATCTTAAAATGTAATCATGAGTTTATATTCTGTAGTCCCAAAACTGTCTATTTCTTATACTAATGGATTTATATAATAGTTAATATCAAAAGGAGAGATTTAAATATCTGCAACTTTGTAAGATACTTACCCAAATATGGCCAATATAAATTTTAAGTACAATTGAGCTGTAGCATTCACAGCTATGAAATACTGCATTTTTAAAAGCTGACTTTCTATCCAATTAATTCTCAGAGGCAAAGAGAAATTTAGTAGCTCTTTGTTTGCAAGGGAGTGTGAAAAGCCAACATGTCCTATCTCAACACTCACAGTCTCATCCATGTATCTGTGGGGGGGAAGGGAGAGTGGATTGTAGCAACGTAGAAATACACAGTAGCAATAAACCATCAATCTTGACAAATCAAATTAAAGGCTCTTACCTCTGTTTAACAATAATTGCCCCACCTGGATTCGAAAGTGATCAAGAGGATTGATGGGAAAGAAAGAAAAGAGAAAATAGCCCGAGCTCATAACCCTGCTTCAATAATATGATCCAATCATCTAGCCAGAAAAAGCACTTTGAAAAACACAGTTTCATGTTCAGAATGAAAATACTTTAGAAGGTTAAGGGTTACCCAGCTTTTAACAAGCAGAGAGAATGGGGAGAACCATTCAATGAAAAAGAACAAATTTGCCCGCCTCCAGTGGCCAGCTCAAATAGATGCAGAGGCTCAAGGGGAAGGCTACTATTTGGGTGAAATCACTGGCTAATTAAATTATGAAACCAATGATAATCCTCCTAGTTATATTATGTGGAAAATAGAATGACAAGGTCATGATCATCTTAGGTATTATCTTTAAAGGACCAGGAACAGAGCTAAGTGAGTTATGCCTGGCTGAAAAAGCAAAATGATGTGAGGACATTTCAGTGGGCATAGTTCATTAAGCTGCTTGGGCTATTGAGAAAATCGTGTGCAGTATCATCTAGCTCATTTAATACCTCGAAGAGACCATTTGGATGGTTAAACAAATGAGATTCTACACAAAACTTGCAACCCTGTAATCCACATCCCATTGGCTGTTTGTACTGGATTAGCATCTTCTCCTATCTTCTCATCATCAAGAGGAAAATGAAAATAAACTCCACTGGCCAAAATATGTGAAAGAGTATCTCCATTAGCTGACATGCTAATGCTCTCCAGGTGTCTCTAATAGAAATCAGTAGATTTCAGGACTCACTGGAAGGTTTCAGCTTTTAGAACACTCTTCTTAATCTCTGATTAAGTTTAAGAGAGCAAAATGATGATGGCTGGAGTGGGGGGAGGAGGATTCTGAACCTAAACTCTATATTCTATATTCAAGTGTTTGAAGTATAGGAGTCTAATTCATCAAAATAATGCTTCACACATACTGAACTCTCATCTGTACGAAAGCATCTGGTATTTCTGATAACTATATATGTGCTGACTATACACACCATTCATAGGCTCCTGAATGACATGGTGTGAAAATACCAACATTATCATTGTTCCCTGGGAGGTGCTGACATCTAAAAACAGCTGATTTCAAGCCTTTCCCGTAGAGAGGAGACTGATGTTGGATTTCTGAGCAGCTCTCATTTGTACTAGAAGCTATTAAAGCTTAGAGAGAATATATTTCTAATCTTGTAAATTTTAATCAATTCTGTTTGATTCTACAGAATATTTAGCTGGATCAAATGGTATCTTCATTGAATAATAAAGATAGAGGAATATTCCTTTAAAGAGACACCTTTTCACATTTTTTTTTTCCTTAATAGAGAATGGCGGGGATTTTTCAGGGATCTATTTAATTTGTATATATTCAAATGAATACTCACAAATCCCCCGGAAGAGATTAAGACATTATTTTCCTTCTACCACCTCCTTTCCCAACTGAGGAATCATCAGAAACATTCTAGGATCAAAGATTTAGCTCTGGAAGAGGTAATCTATGTTATCTTGTGTAAACTGCCCAATTTACAGATGAGAAAACTGAGGCCCACAGATAGTGAGTGCTATAAGCTTCCCAAGTAGTTAGTAGAATCCTACAATCATGGATAAGAACTAGAGATCTTAGAAGGTTTCTAGTTCAATATTCTTGTTTTATAAGGGTGAAAAGAGAAACTCAGGCAAGTTAAGTCAATTGTTCAAAATCACATAGCTAGAAAGAATTGGATTTTAGATGAGTTAGTGATTTCAAGTTCTGTACCCCAAATTCTGTGGTCTTCCTATTGAACCACACTACTCCTCAAAATGGAATAAACAAGATTTGGACCTAGGTCTTTTGACTATAAATCCAGTGTTCTCTCCATTGTACAGAATGAAAAATCAACTAGAAGCTCAAAAACAGAGATATCATCCAATTTGTGCTGGTACACATTTAACAATTGGCTGTTCAAAAATATATTCATAACTTACCTTTAAGTTTGATCTGCATTATGACGTCTATTTCTTACTTTTGTAAATCTAGACAATCTATAAAATAATTAAGCAAGACCTGATTTGTAATGTTTACGAATGTCCTAGAGGTAAATGCTCAAAATGAAATTTTAATATTTGGCTCTTGTGAGCTGGTTCAAACTAGCTCCAGTGGATAGCTGCCTGATTTTCTTTCTGAGCTGTTGGGAGGACCCTCTTAGAAAATCAATCTGAACCCATGTTTTAAACTTCTGGAGGGCAGTGAGTATTTCTGGATTAATTTGTCTTTTATTTGCCCAGTGCTAAGCATAAACTCTTAATGAATACAGGCACAAGGAACAATTATATGTGACAGCACTTAGCTAATTGCAAGATGCTTTTACAAATGTCAGGTACTATTAGTTATTGAGACTCATTCCTGCCACCACCAGATTACAATAGCCTAATAAACTTTACTCACTTCTAACTTTGAAGAGCACTTAGAAGTTCTTAGCTAATTTATACTGAAGTACCTCACCTTCTTTAAGAGAATCACATCAACTATATTGCATTCCTCTTCTGTAAACTACAATTGCCCTGTAATGTTAGAGTTCATAGGGTCAAAGGATGGGATACTTAGAACCAGAAGGGATGTCATCAGTCATTTAGATCTCTCGATTTAAGAGACGGTGGAAGGCACAATGGATAGAGAGTTCGATCTTCACCCAGGAAACACTCAGCTCAAATCTGGCCTCAGACACTTATTTAGTAGCTTTGTGACAATGGGCAAGTCGCTTCAAACTATTTACTTCAGTTCCTTCTGTAAAATGAACGGGAGAAGGAAATGGCAATTCAGTCTAATTAGCTGGTTCTTGTCCTTCATTCTCAAAGAAGACCAAAATGATAACATTATACTAGCCAAGTATATCTGAGTATGGCTGATCAGACCAAATCAAGTATGGAAAGCTCTACTATAAGTCAGGCACATATAATTCACATGAACATTTATTGTAAAGATATCCCTAAATTTGCACATTTCACATTTCTTTTGAACTGATGCATAGAATAGAGACTTCTCTGATTTGGGCTTGCCATGCTGAGTGATACTTTGCCAGTCTTCCACAAAAAGTTCTTAGAGAGATTTTTAGAGTTCTTTTGGAGTACTTCTTCTGACCTCCATATGAGCACTTACGACATGTGGATTCTTTGTAAAATTATTGTTTAGAGTAATGTACATTTGGCATTTCAACAATGTGGTCATCCCAATTGAGTTGTGCTCTCTGCAGTAGAGTTTGAATGCTTGGCAGTTTAGCTTGAAAAAGGACCTCAGTGTCTGGTATCTTATCTTGCCAGGTGATTTTCAAAATCTTCCTAAGACAATTCAAATGGCAGTGATTCTGTTTCTTGGCATAGTACTGGTATACTCTCTAGTATCTTTGCCAAGAAACTCTAAATGGGCTAACAAAGATTCAGATATGACTGAAACAACTGAACAACAAAGAGCAGCCTCATTTTACAGATGAAATGCTTGGTGCCCAAGAGAATAAAATGATTTTCTGGGTGATACAAAGAGTAAGTAGGTTACAGAGCCAGATTTGATTCTCTGACTCCATATCTCACATCTTCCCATGGTATCATGATCAGTAGATATGTAAGAGGACTTGGAGATTACTTATCTAATCTCTTCATTTCATAAATGAGGAAACTGAGGCTCAGAAAAATGAACTTATCTAAACCCACACAGTAAGCTATTGAAAAGCCAAGATCACATGCAATTCATCCTAAATTTTTATTTACAAAATTTCCCAATAATGATATGGTCATCACAGTATTATACAAATTCTGTCAAAGTAACCTAGAAAATTTTGCTTTTTTGATCTCCAGCATAATAGCCCAACCAAAAACATCAAAAAATAGAGGAAAATTTTGAAAGATCATTTAAGTATTTTCCATAAAATTAAAACTTTTAGTATATTCTATATAGCAACTATCACATTTGATGACAAGTGAAATCTCTTGCTAAATGCCAATTTTGTTCTTGAAATAACAGAACTTAGCAAACTCTATATATGATGAACAGACTCATCATAATAATTCACATTTGAATAGTGCTTTGAGCTTTACAAAGTACCTTCCTGACTATAACCTCACAAGGAAGAAAATGTGTGAATTATTATCCTCATTTATAATGAAAGAATTGGCAGCTCCAAAAAGCAAAAAAAAAAACAGCACCTGGTTGATGTTATTTTTCATTTTCAGGTCATCAGAATGGCATGATGATTTGCATTCTGGGAAGACCTATGCTGAGATCCTACTTCAAGTATTTACCTCCAACGAGGTCCAACATAAGACCCTTCCTTTTCTCTGTCTCACTTTCCTTCTTTGTGGAAAAAAAGAGGTTTTCCCTTCATGGCTTTTAGGTCTCTTTGAGATCTGATTCTAGTATGTTATGGAAGCACACCACCAACTACATTATACTACATTGCTATATAAAATCAACCACAGGGGACTTCCCACGAGTTGGTGAATCCCTGGAAACATTGTAGTTCCAGCTATCTCCCTATGAACACATTTTTGGTAGCATTGAAAAACTGAATCTATTTGTAGCCTTTCCTTCCCAAAGTTCTTATCACCTTCAGTTACCCCTTTCACATATTTATCCATGAAAATGATTTTATACCTCTACCCTGTCCTGTAATCTCTGTAATAAGCTTACAGGTGCTACTTGAGGTTCCTAAATATAACAATTATAGAAAAACACTCAGAGGTTTGAAATAATAAGTGAAAAGCTGTCTTTGGAAATTACAAAAGTGGATTATCTGGGACTTAAATGCATAGCTAATTCCAAGGTTTTGGCCTTTTTTTCCCTCCATGTCTTCAATGATGGATTCTCCTTCTTTTTGCTCTCCCAGATGTCAGTGAGCCCCAATCCTCTCTGGATTGTATGTTGTACAAGCTTCCTGGCGGCTGGTCACTCTACCTTCTCAAATGTTTTAGACAGCATCCTAAGGATTTAAACAAACATCTCACTCAGACAGAATCAAAGTTCACTAACTGAATTAAAAGCTAGGTGATATTAACAAGAGTCTCTACTATTCTAAAATAGTAAATTTATATCTCTACTATTTTAGAATCTGTTTCTGAGTCATCGCCTGGCAAGACCCATGACTTATGGAAGATAATTTCATATCTAATCTCTAAAAATCTCTACTTTGCCAATGACTTCTGATTAAATGACCTTTGCTTTGTTGCCCTCTTCTCCTTGACCTTTTAGTGACATAGTGCTCTTTCTTTTTCCTTCTCCTTCTCTGAGCATCTCTTCTGCAAGATCTTGCAAAATATTGCAGCTTCCTTTCTCAATTTCTGTTCTACCAGAATGCAATGTCTCCTGAGGAACTGGGCCCTTTTTTGTGACACACATCCTTTTGCTAAAGAGCATGTGTGACCTAGCAGCTCCAGATAGATCTGTTGGTAGGATGACTGAGATTGCATAAAGAAAGATGACAAGTAGTTGAGAAAGGTTCCGCCTCACTTTGAATGTTATTTCTGACCCTACCAGCCATTCCTTGAACTTTCAGTGACATAAAATGAGAGAATTGCTTTGCCTCCAGTGGCTTTGGGGGGGTTATAGGACATGACATCAAGAACATGCGATGTCTTGCTTCCCTAATTGCCAATTTCATCCATAGCAACCATGCACAAATTCTACCAACAGTAGAAACAGATATTTCAGTGAAAATGTCTTCCAGATTGCTCCCATTATGTGTATATTTTTGTATGTTGAACGTCCTGACTTTTTACCAAAATGTGTTCCTGGAAACTGAAGCAGATAGTCACATAAATGGTCTTTTCCCATCCATGCAATGTTATCATTGATGACCAGAACCTTTAATGCAACAGAGTTAGAACCAACAATATGGAGACAGAATGTTGGACAAAGTCCTTGGCTTCCAGTCAGTGAGATACAGGTGCAAATTCTTCCTTGGACAATTTCTAGAAAAGTCTCAACTTTTATGTGACTCAGCAATTCCCTAAAACCAGACAACCCAAATTTATATGTGGCTTTATTACATGCTTTTGTATGAAGCTGGGTAAGTTACTTTCACTCTGATTTTCAGGTTCCTAATATATAAAATGACAGAACTGATCTAGAAGATGTCAGAGATATCTCCAAATCTAAATTTGTGCTTTTAGAAAGGCTTAGATGAGTCCAGTTTATATCAAAGATGCATTACAATCTTGACCTGATGGAGGGAGTTTCCTATATTGATCAAATCATAGATTCTGTCCATATTCTATTACCAGCAAAATGTCATAAGGAAAGGTATAGCAATTTCAATTCTATAGATGTAGAAAACAGTAAAGTTGTTTCCTGTCATGTAACATTTAACTCAATTTAAAAGTATTTTTATATGAATAGATATGAAAATTCTTTGAAAATGTTAAGGCAATTTTACAACTGCAAGGAACTATTATTGAAAGTTATTCCTGACACAACCAGATTGGAAAATTGTAATGAACTCTACCTAGTTTTAACTTTGAAGATCACTTAAAAGTTTCAGGTAATTTACAATGAAACAGCTCCCCTTGCTTGAGAGAATTATCATAATCATGTAACTTCACACTCTGCAAGCAAAAGTGTCTACCATAAAATTCAACTCAGTTCAACAAGAATTTATTAAATGTCTCCTATATGTCAGCCCCTGTTATAGATTGATAGATACTGCGAGTAAAAAGTAGAAAGAAATGCAAGTCCATTCCTGCCCCCAAGAAGCTTAATTTTACTGGAATAAAAAAAAAAAAAAAACAACAATTGTACACAAATAAGAAACTATAAAATACATATCAAATAAATACAATGTTATTTTAGAGAATGGTGGTCCTCACAATTGGGAGCACCAGACTAGACCTTTTTCTACAGGAAATCTTGAATTATGGCCTAAAGTCAGGAAGCCCCAAATCCAAATCCTGCCTCTGAGATTTACTAGCTGTGTGATTCTGGCCACACAGGATCTTCCTGTTTGTCTTGCTGTTTCAGTTTTCCTTTTTGTAAAAGGTGAATAAGAACAGAACCTATCTCCCAAACTAATCAAATGAGATTATATTTGTAAAGTGCTTAGCACAGTGCCAGGCAGACAGTTTATTAATTACCATTTTTAGTTATTATTAAGCACTAACTATGTGCTTAGCTATTCTTAGCACAAATCTGTGGGTTATGAATAGAAAAGAGAAAATGAGGCAGTTCCTTTTCTCATTAAGCTTACATTCTATTTAGGGGAAAGTGATGCAGGTAGAAAAAGAATTCAGCTTCAGAGTAGAGGGAAAGGTTCAGTGCTTCTTGGGGCTCAGAGTTGCAGCTGAGAAAAAAAAAATTCA
Source organism: Sarcophilus harrisii (assembly GCF_902635505.1). NCBI lineage: Eukaryota > Metazoa > Chordata > Mammalia > Dasyuromorphia > Dasyuridae > Sarcophilus > Sarcophilus harrisii. The sequence goes on along the minus strand of NC_045426.1, from coordinate 36,580,268 downwards.
GATGGAAACTGTGTGAACAGGTTTCCAAGTAGGATTATTGGGCAAGAGTTATATCAAATTAAACCATAGAAAGTGCTTTTGTCAAATTTGTGAATGATTCATATTAGAGTGGAATATCTACAAAATTGAATAATGGTAAGTGGGTCTCTCAAGAGATCAAATAAATATAGAAGGTATAAAATGAAATTTATTAGGGACAAATATAAAGTACTGTGTTTCATTTCAAAAAACAACCTTACAAGCATAGGATGAAGGAGATTAAGACAAGATTTGGGGTAGAAAAAATAGAGAGGTTTTAGAAATTTGTATCTTCTATGTCTATTAGTGACATGGAAGCTAGAAAAGCAAATTCTATCCTTTGCTATATAAAATTATGCTTTTTGCCTACGATAAGCAAGATGTTTTCTGCCCTCATCTGACCATATCTGGAGTTCTAGGTTCAATCCTGGGTTTGATGTTTTTTTCAGGAAGGACATAAACAAGTTGGGAAATCATCTAAATAAGAATGATCAGGATAGTGAGAAGGCTTGAGACTTTTTTTGTAATTTTTTTATTATAGTTTTTTATTTACAAGATATATGCATGCGTAATTTTTTTCTGCAGACAATTGCAAAACCTTTTGTTCCAGTTTTTTCTCCTCCTTCCCTCCCTCCCCCTCCCCAGATGGCAGGTAGACCAATACATATTAAATATGTTAAAGTATATATTAAATACAATATATGTATACATATCCATACAGTTATTTTGCTGCACAAGAAGAATTGAACTTTGAAATAATGTACACTTAACATGTGAAGGAAATCAAAAATGCAGGTGGACAAAAATAGAGGCAGTGGAAATGCTATGTAGTGGTTTACACTCATTTCCCAGAATTCTTTCACTGGATGTAGCTAGTTCTATTCATTATTGAACAAATGGAGCTGATTTGGTTCATCTCATTCTTGAAGAGAGCCACATCCATCAGAATTGAAAGGCTTGAGACTTTAGCATATGAGGATCAATTAAACAAATGGAGATTTTTACTCTGGGCAAGAGAAAGGTTTTTGTTTGTTGTTTTGAGGAGAGAAGAGGTGAAGATGAAATCCCTTTATGAATTTGAAAAAATATATATATGAATTAGAATGAAATTTATTTTATCTAAAGATCAGAAATAGAGTCAGTGGGTCAAATTTGTTGTGACTAAGATTTAGGCTTAGAGTAATAATACATTTTCTAATGTCTAACTAAATTGAATGTCTCATAAAATGGTGAGTTCTCTATCACTTAAAATCTTCAAGCAGGGATTCTATGTCAGTGACACTGTACAGATAACTCCTGTTGGTTCCTAACAGGACTTCATGGTGTCTTTCAAAAAGGAGACTATGATCTGTGAAGGTTGAAGAGCCTTGCCACAACAAGATTCTATATCTACTACTCAGTCTAGTTCCTAGTTTTGATGTGGGAAAGATTCCTATCTAGATTCCCACCCCCTCTTAGTTAATATAATTACCCTTTAACTCACAAATCCTGGTCCCTTGTATTCCAAGAGAAGATCCAGGTCTGTCCCAGCCCCACCCGGATCTGAGCCAACTTTGGGGCTACATCCAAAAGCCCCTCAAGCTAAATCTCCCATTATAAAAAGGGAATCGCTGGGACTCCCTCTTTGCAGAGATTCCAAACATGCTAGCCATGTGAGGACCCTCTGTCCGGTGCCCTCCTTATCTCTACCTTCGCCTGTTTCCTTATTTCCAAACCCAATAATAAACCTCTTTTATCAATCTAGCTCTCGGGCCAATAAATACCTTTATTGGGGACTTGTGATGCTACTTGACCTCATTTACTATCGTATCCTTGTGGCAAATCCAAGGGGATTGCAGGAGAGCTCTGTTTGACTTCCTGTACCCCAAACCTGCCACTAGACCTCAACTAAACCCTAATTTCATTTAGATACACCAAATCTATACCTCAACAGTTTCTGTCATTTGGGTAATATCCTTTTTTCCTTTCTTATTCCTTTCCCCTTTTATGTTCATCCTTTCTATTACCTTCCTCTTTCCTTTCCCCTTTTCCTCTCCTACTTCCCTCTCTAGATTAAAAGAAATGATTTATATTCTGTCTTTCAGCCAAATCCTATGAAATTAAGGTTCACACAACGCTTATCCACTTCCCTTCTTTCCCTCAACTATAATGTGTCTTTCTTGCCTCTTCATGTGATGTAATTTACCCCATTTAACCTCCCCTAGGGAAAGCCTCTGCAGAAGACTGCAGAGGAATTGGATCCTGGAGGAAGAAAAAAATTGAACAAGTGAAGATGTTTGGAGAGTGGATTCTATTTATGTGTTGAGATAGAGATTCCAAAAGATGGTGATGAAGAGAGAAAACACTCCAGACACTGGGTGGGAGGAAGCCTGGAACAAAGGCACTAAAATTGAAATATGGATATTAATTAGTGGGATGACATAGTGAAAAGTGTACTCCTTTGGACTCAGGAGACCTAGGAAACATTGCTTGAATACATATTATCTGTGAGAACACGAGCATGTTATTTAATCTCTCAATTTCTTTACCTGTAAAAATGGGAATAATAACACTTGCACTACTTGTCCCTTATAGTCATTGTGAAGAAAGTACTTTATAGACCTTAAAGTACTCTATAAAGGTGAATGTGTATTAAATTTGTAGAGCAACAACATTTGATGCATAAACGGCAAAAACTGCCTATGTCTTCAAGGCAACCACTCTTCCTAATACAACTGAAATGTATTTCTTTATTAGAAAGAAATACTCCTGTATCCATGAGCATAAAAAGAGAGAAAGAAGAAAACTACCAGGATAAATTGAGAATAGTCAATAGCATCTCTTACATAAAGAAAATAACTCAAAATTTCATCAATTTAGAATTTTTTTTCCAATTTGTTCCTCAATGGTATATATGCACAATCTATTTTTATATAGTGTCTTCTTTTTAAGTTTTTTTTTTACATATGAATTAATTGATGTGGGTTGATCCCAGTAAAGAAAATCCCTCTACCAATATAACTTGGCAACTTTTCTGCCTGGAGACACTTAGAGTTAAATGACTTGTTAAGGATCACAGAGTTAATAAGTGTAAGAGAAAGAATTTGAATCTGACTGCCTGATTCTGAGACTACATCTCTATAACCTATGATCTGTTGCCTCTTTACATGGTTTATATTTTGGCATAATACTGGGATTCAATCCCTACATTTATTAATGTTATTGTAAAAGTTAAGTGTTATGTCATTATGCTTGGAGAACTTTCAAATGTATAAACGAGATGATTCCACTCTATGTTCTCTTATATGATATGAATTCCTTTAAATGTGTTGAGAAATAAATAGCTGCTTGATTAACCAAACAACTAATCATGTTGGGGGCTTAAATAAAGGAGATATTTTAGAAGTTAGCCCAATCTGGGTAGATCAGAGAAATGATGTCAAGGTCCTGTGAGGAAATAAGATGTTAGGGAATAGAAAGAGAATATTTTTCACTTCCACTATTACCGTTGTTATAATGATTATGTATTTGAAGTAATTGAACTAGTAGGATACAATTCATCCAGCTGGAGAAAGAAGCATTCACCAAAGCTCACTAAAGACAAACATAGACAAATATAGAAGTTAACTAAGAAAAGAAAGTCATGCAACATGACCTTTTGCACCAAGGAAGAATACTATCTTGAGCTCAAGAAATGATTTTGAAACCATAAAATGCCAAGAGTTGTGAATTATCCCTTTACTGTATGTACATCACATGTGTATGTCTTACTACAATTATATTTCAATTTAGTGCTCATTCTCCCCTTGTAACTTTTATGTATTTGTGGAAGAAGATCCTCAAGATTAGGGTAATAGAGCTTATATATCTTGTACCAACTGATATTTTACCACAATAGTAAATGACCTTTGTAAAAAGATGGTTTGTCTCTACTGGTTGATTGAAATTAGAAGCACATGGAAAATGGGTGCTCATGAATGATATTTCTAAAAACCTAATCTCAAAGAGTTACCCATAGAATTATGAGAAAAATAGTTGTTGGTTACTCTGTGGACCTCCAGACTAAAGTATGAGTGAGAATTGGAGTAATAAGCCCAGAAGAGGAACTACATAGAAGAAAACTATCTTGGTTTTATGAGAGGAAGTTACAGATTTGTGAGATGATGTATAATTGCCCTTTTAAATTCATCTGAACTGCTAGTTTCCTCTTTTGATTAGAGATGGAAGATGAATTAATATATTACCTTCTTAGGTTAAATGGAGCTATATATCAAGATAGGAAAGGTATAAATGCTGGACCCAGCCTCCTTCTAGAAACCCCAGTTGACATAAATCCTGTAAAATCATCTTGAGGCAAGTTAATTGTAGACCCGAATTTCAAAATCCTATTTCATAAGCTTATTTTCTATGGGACAATAATTCCTTTAGACTCTAAACCATTTTATCACACAGTTAGGTTGGGTAGGTAGATATACCATCAGAGACCCCATTTAGAGAGAAATTGTATTTTTTTGCCTTGCAGCTGAAATAATTTAATGCTTGCATATTTGTATTAATTCACACAGTATGACCTATGGTAGCTGAACTCTTTAATCATGGTGACAGAAGTTGCCATGTAAAGAATAATTTTTACAATGATTTAATATTAGTCATGAAACCTATGCTATCATTTTCCCCAGAGTTTTGGCTTAAATCAGATTCATCTTTGTCATCTCAGCAGGAGTGATAATACCGACAGCTCCAAAGTGTCTTTTCAGCAATGCTTTTACTCATTTGAAATAAGTAGGATCTTTCTAAGACTACTCTTACTCATTTCTAACCCACATGATGTTTTTAACTAACCAATCAATAATGATTTAGGGATCACTGATATAAACTCCATTTTTGGTATCTTTAGGATTGACTCTGTTCTGGCCCACATACATTATTACCAATGGAAGTTTATCCCATGCCCCACATACCACATCCAATTACTGCCTCTTCCTCTGAGAATTGTAATTCATCCTTATCATTGCCTCTGAAAAAGCTAAGCAGGTTGTCCTAGTATTCCTTTACTCAATGATTTTCCTATTCAAAAACTCTTACCTGGCTCCATTCCTCCATTTCTTCCTCACCTTAGAATATAAGCTTCTTGAAAGCAAATGCTGTCTCATGTTTGTAATTTGTAATTTTATTCCCAGTGCTAACCATAATATAGGTAATAAATGATTTCCCATAATTGATGTTTTTCTCTTGGATTGCGATGAAGTGATCAAACCCTAATGCACTTTAGATATAATTAATGTTTTCAAGAAAACAAATTCATTTTCTTTTGTACTTTGAGAGAACAAGAAGCTAGATAGTACACTAAGTCTGGACTCAGAAAGATCTGAGAATCCTCAGATACTTACTAGGTGTGTAATTTGAATGTCACTTACTCTCTATCTGCCATAGTTTCCTCAATTATAAAATGACAATGATAATACTTGCAATTTCTGAGTTGTCATAAAGATAAAATGAGATGATCTTAGTAAAGTACATTGCAAACAACTATGATATAAATGTTACCTCCCTGTTACAGACTAGGATGACAACCTGTTGGGATATATTCTCTGTACAGTAACAGAGCATAGGTAATAGGCAGTAGATTTAAGTAAACCCTACTTGATTTCTACTAATGATGGGGTATCCTATGTTGGAGGGTAGTAGTGGGAGGAGAGGAAGTAGATGCAGAGCTCCTAAGAGGCCTGTAATTTCCTTCTTTTTTCTAAGAAAGCCCCAAATGATTGATCAGTAGTCTTGTCAAAAATTGATCTTTCATGGAAGGGAGTTCTTTTGGTCTTCATGCCTAGAATTCCCTCTCCATTCATCAATAGCTCTTAGAATCCTAACATATTTCAAAGTTCAGTTTTAATTCCACCTCACACATTGTCCTGATCATTACTTTTTATTCTATCCTCATCTGAAAAATTACGTTTTACTCATTTTGTAAATGTATAGTTAATTATTTGCATACATGTTATTTTCTCTCAATAGACTATAATCTCCTAAGAAAGGAGAAGTTTTATTTTTTGCCATGGCATTCTTACTGTCTATAAAATGTAAATGAGAAAGAGAAGATTTAGACTGATGTCCTCAGTGTTATAAGGAACTTCTTAGTGAGAAAGCTTTTTTTTTTTCCTACATGTAAAACAACATGTCAATCTATAGTCAATGCTGAACTGGTAAATGTTTACAATTGGCTTTCTGGAAATGTATCTGCATCATTAATATTTTCTTCCCCTTTCTTAAGTTTAGAAATCAACAAAACAATAAATGAAATCCTAATTGGCAAAGTTTACTGATTGCCAAGGTATAAGTACTCATACTGAAAAATTTACAATTCATTCTTACAAGTCCATGCCATCAGGCTCCAGCACACCCTTGGTCCATTTCATTGAGAAGCTTTTATTCTATCGGAAAATACACCCAGCTAGCATCTTGCACTCAGTTTTACTCCCTTTCTTTCTCTCATCTTTAGTATTGACATCTTTTCCATTGACGACAAATATTCCTTGGTATTCTCCATTCAAAAACAGAGCAAAACAAAAATAACCATTTCACATGACCCCTCTATCCCTCTCAAACTATAATCTTCCATCTATTTTTTGACATAATCAACTGCCTTGAGTGTCTATACTTTCAGTGCTCTATTCTCACTCCCTTTCCCTATTCAATTATTGATCTCTTGCTTTGTAGAATTTGATGTCACAACTCAACTGAAATTGTTTGATCCAAGAATAACAAAGACCTCTTAGCTGTTAAAATCTATTGATCTTCTTTCCACCTACATTCTACAAAATCTTTGAAGCAAATTAGACACTTCTAAGCACTTTCCCATTCCTGGACAGTCTCTTCTTCACAGGCTTTCATGATATTCCTCTTTCAGGTCTCCCCCTACCTCTCTGACTATACCTTCTCAGTATTTTCTCCTGGATCATTACCTTACTTCCTTTTTGAATTCAAATCTGGCCTCAGACACTTACCAGCTATGTGACCTTGAACAATTCACTTCATCCTGTTTGCCTTAGTTTCTTCATGTATAAACTAAGCTGGAGGAGAAAAGAGCAAACTATTCCAGTATCTTTGCCCAGCAAACCCTAACTGGGTTTATAGAGTCAGACATGATAGAAAAATGATTCAGCAACAACATTGCAATAGTTTCCAAATTGGAGTGCTTGCTTCCAGTCTTTCTTCTGCAATCCAACCTCTATGTAGCCACGAAACTGATTTTTCTAAATCATGAATCTGATCATGTCAGTCCCTTCCTAGTAGAATCACCAAGTCACAGCCATAAGGCACGCAGACCATAATTCTCACCTTATAGATCATGAAACTGATATTAGAGATATTAATCAGTTTCCCCAGTGTCATATGGATTTAACATTAGATTAGATTAGATTAGAACTAAGTGCTTCTGCAAATGTTTGTGGCAGCCCTCTTTTTGGTGGCCAGAAACTGGAAACTGAGTGGATGCCCATCAATTGGAGAATGGCTAAATAAATTGTGGTATATGAATATTATGGAATAATATTGTTCTGTAAGAAATGACCAGCAGGATGATTTCAGAAAGGCCTGGAGAGACTGACATGAACTAATGCTGAGTGAAACGAGCAGGGCCAAGAGATCATTATATATTTTAACAACAATACTATATGATGACCAATTCTGATGGACCTGGCCATCCTCAGCAATGAGATGAACCAAATCAGTTCCAATAGAGCAGTAATGAACTGAACCAGCTACACCCAGTGAAAGAATTCTGGGAGATGACTAAAAACTATTCCATTGAATTCCCAATCCCTATACTTTTGCCCACATGAATTTTTTATTTCCTTCACAGGCTAATTGTACAATATTTCAGAGTCTGATTCTTTTTGTACAGCAAAATAACAGTTTGGTCATGTATACTTATTGTGTATCTAATTTATATTTTAATATATTTAGCATCTACTGGTCATCCTGCCATCTGGGGGAGGGGGTGGGAGAAAGGAGGGGAAAAATTGGAACAAGAGGTTTGGCAATTGTCAATGCTGTAAAGTTACCCATACATATAACCTGTAAATAAAAGGCTATTAAAAAAATAAAGAAAGAAAAAGAAAAAAAAGAACTAAGTGCTTTTGACAGAAAATCTGGTACATACTCCACTTTACCAAAGTGGTTCACCGGATAATAAAGATCTTTAGTCCTATGTTTAAAATATCAAATCTTCAACTTAGCATTTAAAATCACCATCAATAGGGCTCCCACAACAACTGTTTTTCTCCATAATCCTCTCCTTCAAACTTTTTTCATCAAAATCAAACTAGATGACTTTCTGTATCCTAGATACAAAATTCCACCTTCGCTGCTTTTGAAAAAATGGAGTCTCATCTGAAATTCATTCCCTCATCACTTTCATCTCTTAGAATCCTCTGCTTTCTTTACTAAACTTGGATGCCTGGTCTTTAATGAATTCTTTCCTGATACCCATAATTAAACTCCTCATAATGACAATTCCCACAATTGAAATTCTCTTCTTTAAAAAAGCTTCTAGAGGTGGAGCTAAGATGGCAAAGTAAAGGTAGGAACTTGCCCAACCTCTCCCCCAAACTGTTCTAAATTACTTTAAATAATGACTCTAAATAAATTTTAGAGCATCAGAACACCCTCAATAATAGACTAGAATATTTTCCAGCCAAAAAGAATTTAGAAGGTCAGAGGGAAAGGTATGGCATATTAGGCTGAGGCTCCTGGGTGCAGTCCATGCTGACATAGTCTCAAACCCAGCCCCAGCCCCAGCCCCAGCTCTGGTCAGCCCAATCCCTCAACCCCCTGCCCCTGACCTCTGAATCAGTAGTGCTAGAGGCTTCTGAACCTCTCAGTTTATGAACACCAGGAAGGGCTCAAAAGATCAGTGGAGAGGGTCTGTGGCAACAGGATGGGAATCTGATGTGCAGTTCCAATGTAAGACCTCTAATCCTAGAGCATGAGCATCAGCAAAGCAGAACTCTATTGATTCAGCACTCTAGCTCTTACAACTACCATGGGGCAGGAATATATGCCTAACAGCTCCAGGGCAGAAAACAGTGCTTGTCATCAGAGTCCTAGAAGGATTTCTGAAAGCAGCTGTGCAAAACCCCTAAAGCTTGGGACAGGGTACCCTCCACCCTGAAAACAGAGCCCTTCTTTTAAAAAAAGTTAAAGCTGAGTAATAGGCTAGGGAAAATAAGCAGAAAACAAAAAAACTGAAAGTTATTATGGTGACAGGAAAGATCAAAACATACTCAGAAGATGATGACAAAGTTGAAGCTCCTACCTCCAAAGCCTCCAAGAAAAATAAGAATTGGGCTCAGGCCATGGGAGGGCTCAAAAAGGGTTAGGGTTAGGGTTTGATAATCAAATTAGAGAGAGCAGAAAATTAGGAAAAGAATTGAGACTGGTGCAAAAGGAAATACAAAAAAGTTAATGAGGAGAAAAATGCCTTAAAAAGCTAAATTGGCCAAATAGGAAAGAAGGTACAAAAGATCACTGAGGAAAATGATTCCTTAAAAAATAGAAGAATTTAATGCTATAAAGCAAAACCAAAAGAAAGAAAAACTGGAAAAAATGTGAAATATTTCATTGGTAAAACAACTGAACTGGAAAACAGATCCAGGGGAGAGAATTTTAAAAATATTGATCTACCTGAAAGTCATGATTAAAAAAGAGCCTGGGAATTGTTTCAAAAAAAATTATCAAGGAAAACTGTCCTGATATTTTAGAACCACAGAGTAAAATATAAATTGAAAAAATCCACTGATCACCTTCTGAAAGAGATCCCAAATAAAAACTCTCAGGAATATTATAACCAACTTTCAGAACTCCCAGGTCAAGGAGAAAATATTACAAGTGTCCAGAAAAAAAAAAATCAAGCATAGTGGAGCCACAGTTAGGATAACGCAAGATTAAAGGACCAGAGAACTTAGAATATGTTATCTCAGAGAGCAATGGAGCTAGAATCATCTACCCAGCAAATCTGAGTATAATCTTATAGAGAGAAAAGCAATCATTCAATGAAATAGAGGATTTTCAAACATTTGTGATGAAATACCAGAGCTGAATGAAAAATTTGATTTTCAAATACAAGACTCTGGAGAAGCATAAGGAGGTAATAAGTGATATCATAAGGAACTTAATAAGGTTTATCTGTTTACATCCCTCCTTGGGAGGGATTAAGGCAGTTGGGAAAAGTATATATAGACAAAGGACATGAGTGTGAGTTGAATATAAAAGGATAATATATATTTTTTAAATGATGAAATTAAGAAGTGAGAAAGCAATGTACTTGGAGAAAGGAAAAGGGAGAAATGTAATAGCACAAATTATATACCATTTTAAAAAAAAAAGGCATGAAAAATCTTTTACCATGGAGGGGTAGAGGGAGAGTGAGAAAATGAACTTTTCATCAGAATTGGCTCAAAAAGGAAATAACAAGCATACTCAATAAGATATAAATAGATTTCTATATCTTATCTCACAGGAAAATATTAGGAGAATAGGATATAGGAAGAGGAGAGGGTGATAAAAAAAGAGGTAATATTGGGAAAGGGAGTGTTCAGTACCAAAACACTTTTGAGGAAGCACAGGGTGAAAGGAGAGAATAATGAGGAGAAATATAATTCGCAATAGTAATTGTAAAAACAATTTAGAAGCGAGTTTCTTTGATAAGGCTTCATTTCTCAAACAGGGAATTGAATCAATTTATTAAAAATAAGAGCCACATGATCTGTACCCAAAGAACTACAAATTCATGCATATTCTTTGTCCTAACAACACCACTACTTGACATGACTACCAAAAGAGATTTAAAAAAAAAAAAAGGAAATGATCTATATGTTCAAAAAATATTCATAGCAGCTCTCTTTTCAGGGCAAAAAAAATTGGAAACTGAGGAGATGCCCATCAATTGAGGATGATTCAATAAACTGTGGTGTGTGTTTATGATGGAATAGTATTATTTTATGGGAAATGATGAGCAAGATGAACACAAGAGAAAAAAAAAACCCTGGAAAGTCCTCCATGAATTTAAGCAAAGCGAAATGTTCTATATACAGTATAATAGCAATGTTCCGGGATGACCAGCTGTGAATGAATTTGCTATTCTCAGTAGTACAATCATCCACAAATACTCTGAAGGACTTGTGATGAAAAATCCTGTCTAAATCCAGAGAAGGAACTGATTGTATCTGAATACAAATCAAAGTATTCTCTCTTTCTCTTTCTCTCTTTTTTTAATACTTAATTTTTTAAAAGATTTTTATTTTAATTAGTGTGGGAAATCTCTTTCACAACTTGATTTTTATGGTAATGTTTTGCATAACTTCATAAGTGGATTGTTGATTGTGGTTGGGGATAAGGGAGAGAACCTAGAACCCCAAATTTTTAGAAGAAATATAGTTTTTTTTTTAATTTAGCTATTAGATTATTTGAATTTTACATCTACTGAACTGTGTACAAATTGTGTTGTCATACAATACAGTGTTATTTCCTTGAGTGCAGGAACTCTTTTATTTCTACCTTTGCTTATCCTCTGCTTAGCACAATACTTTGAATAGGATGGATACTTAATAAATATTTGTTAAATAGAATGATCATTTATTAATAGAAAAGAACAGTGATTTAATTTTAATAATTTGGTACCCGATTGGTTAATTGTAGTTGATCTGAGTTATGTTGCTGTTTATTGTTGTATTCAATATTATTTCCATCCACCTCCAAAAATGGATTAGAGACAAGGAGGTAAGTGGGAATGAAGAGGTTAGATCTAAAGGGATCCCACCAATGGCAATGATCTTCCTGTCCTTAGACAATATTCCTTAATGGGAGCTAAAAAGTTCAAAACTCTTAAAATGACTTGTGGGTATAAAAATTGAAACAAAGAGACAAAAGAGGTTTTGGCTTGGTTTCATTCTTCTCATTTTTTTTTGCTACATTATGGGGAACTGAGGAGGAGGAAGATGTGATAAGGACCAATATTCCAACAACTATGCTGTCCTATGACTTATTGGGCAAATATTGCTTCAAGCAATTTCTAACTTCCTATGAGATTCTGGGACTTTAGTTGCTAAAATCCAATAAATTAAAGAAAAGGCGAGTATTTTCAGTCACTCTGCTAACAAATATTGTAACGACAATGTGCCAGGTACTATGTTAAGCAATGGTGATACAAAGAAAGGGAAAAAAACAATCTTTGCTATCAAATATCTACAGTTTAAAGAGGAAGACAATTTTCAAATAACTATGTACAAACAAGACATAAACAGGATAAACTGAAGATAATCAATAGAGAGGAGATATTAGAATGCAGGGGAATTAGGAAAAGTGAAAATGATGAAAGACAGAGAAATAGGAAGGGTAGATAAGGAAGAAAAGTAAAAATGCTCAAGTAGTAGAAATGCTCAGTCAGTAATTGGCTTGTTCAAAGAATAACAAGGAAACCAATGGTATTAGATAATAGCATTGGAAAATAATAAGTTGCAAGAAAACTGGAATGGTAAGGAAGGGCTGGGTAATGGAGGACTTTAAAAGTTTTTTGTATGGGGTATAACATAGCCAGACTTGCAATTTAGGGAGATCAATTTGACAAGCAAATAAAATATGAATCAGAGTGAAAAGAGACTTGAGGCAGGGAGAGCAACTGAAAGGTAATTGGAATAGTCTAGGAATGAAGTGATAAAGATCTTTACCAAGGCATTGGCAGTGTAAGGAGAGAGAAGGGGACCTACATAAGAGAACATGGATAGAAACAATATGATTTGGCAACTGATTTCTTTTTTCTTTTTTTTTCTTTTAAAAGTTTTTTTTTTAATTTTCAAAACATATGCATAAATGGTTTCACCATTCACCCTTGCAAAATCTTGTGTTCCAATTTTTTTCTCCCTTCCTTCCCTCCCTCCCCTAGATGGAAAGAAATCCAATATATATTAGATATGTGCAATTCTCCTATACATATTTTCACAATTATCTTGCTGCACAAAAATTTTCAGATCAAAAAGGAAAAAAAGGAGAAAGAAAACAAAATGCAAGCAACACCAATAAACAAGTGAAAATATTTTGTTGTGATCCATACTCAGTATCCACAGTTCTCTCTCTAGGTATAGATAGCTCTCTCCATCACAAATCTTTTGGAGCTGTCTTGAAAAGATTGGTAACTGATTTCATATATGAGAAGAGAGAGAGTTAAGAGTTTAAGATACCACATAGTATGTGAACTTGGACAATTAAAGAATGTTGCCATCCTCAACAGTAATACAGCAGGACATTAAGGAAGAAGAGAATAATAATGGATAAAAAAGGAGGAGGAGGAAAAGGAAGAGGAGGGAAGACAAAGGAGGAAGATGAAGGAGAAAGAAGATAAAGACAAAGGAGGAAGAAGATGAAGACAAAAGAGGAAGACAAAGACGAAGGAGGAAGAAGACAAAGGAGGAAGGAGGAGAAAGATGAAGGAGGAAGGGGGAAGAGGGAAGAAGATAAAGAAAACAAGAAGAAAGAAGAACAGAAGGAGGAGGAGGAGGATGAAGGAGGAGAAGGAGATGAAGGAAGAGGAGGAAGAGGAAGAGGAGGAAAGGTTTGATGGGAAAAGATAATGAGTTCAATTTAGGATTTGCTGTCTTCAAGAGGTCTACAGAATAGGAGTTATTTTAAAAAGCAGTTGTTAAAAAGCAGCTTTTAAAAAGCTTTAAAAAGCACCTTTAAAAAGGTGCAAGGTTAGAAGTTAGTGTAGACATAAGAACTCCATAAATAGATTTAGGAATTATCTGTATAGAAATATAGTGTTGAGTTCAGTGGAACTTTTGAGATTACCAAGTGTATTAATAGAAAGGAAAAATAAATAAATGACTATAGGATAGAGCTTTGGGAGATAAGGTCATCAGTTATGATCTAGATGAAGATCCAACAAAGAAGGCAACAATAAAACAGAAGAATCAGAGAAGATCTGTATCACAAAAACCAAGAGTGAAGAGAGTTGCAAGAAGAGGATGGTTGACAATCTCAGTGGTTTCAGAGAGACCAAGAAGGATGAGTTTTTAATAGACCTGAATCAGTTTTAGTATATTGCTCTTTCATGTCTTTTTAAAAAATTATAGTATATAAACCATTCCTATGAATTATGCATGTCTAATCCTAATATTTAGATTCCACCATTTATGTATTCATTCTCCAACAACTGAATGAAAAGTTTATTTTCACGTTGCTGCTATTGCAAATAATACTCTAAAAATCTAGGGGCAAAAGCCACAATATCAATAACCATTACTGACATTTACTTATCATTTTCAAGTTATAAAATATTTTATATCCATCACCTCCTATGAGCTCCATAGTAATCCTGGGAGGAACATATCACACCCATTTTGCAAATAAAGAAATCGAGGCTTGGAGAAGTGAAGAAACATGTCCATAGACCTGAAAAATGTGGCAAAGGCAAGATTCAAATTCCTTTATCTGTTGAATTCTCTCCAGTGTTTTTTATCTAGTAGGTAAAATGTGATAACCCTGAATTCAGAAAAACTTCAATTTCCAATTCTAATGTTGTATTTCACTTAACCTCTTTAAAGGCTAGTGTCCTCACTTGTATAATAGGGATAATAATAGCTTCTGTATCTATAGATCACATAGGATTGCAATGAGATTTAAATGAGGTAATGCATATAAAGTACTTTGCAAACCTTAAAATCCTATATAAATGACAGTTATGATTTCCCTTATACTCACATATGTATCCCATAATTTTTCTCAACAGTTTTGCACAAAACACCAAGTTATAACTAAATTTAGCCAGCCCACATCTGAGCCAGGTTAATCTCTATTCTATTTGCTGATTTCATGCAGTAGGTGCATCTAAAGAGATTTCTCACAGAGATTAGATCATTTAATTCAAAGCACGGGCCTTCAAGAGTCAGCCACTTGGTGGACAGCACCCCTGTTGAAAACAACAGCATATTGATTTTTCTCTGAGTTTTTGCTGTGTTATACCATTGATTGGAGCTGTCCTGGGAAAGGCCATACGTGTGCCCTCGGTGTAAATCTGAGAGGCAGAGCTATTGGTAGGAACCAATCACTGCCCCTGTTAGATTTGCCAATTAGTCTAAATTCTTCCTCATTAGAGGAATGTTCAAGAGTGTAAACATTGTTCCTTTTTTTTTTTCTAGAGCAAACCCCAAAGAATGTCTGAGTGCCCACTTGTTGTGTCTGACTGCAAATGAGGCAGTCTTGCCAAAAGCCTTGCACATTTTATAGCCAGCTAACCTGCTTGGCATGCAGAATATACCAGAAAGCAAAACATAACTGTAACTTTACCTTGGGGTCTCAGAATAAGCTCCAATTTAAAGATTTTTAACCTAATGAATCAGGTTTGTTCTATCTTCCAATGGCAAGAGAATTTTCAACATGAGAAGAAATTGATTCAGTGGCGCATTTTCTCTTGCTTAATTACATCTCATCTGTTAAGAGAATAAGACAATGAAATATGATATGATGAGCAGCAAATGTAACCTTTCCAAGAGCCTAACCAAGCTTTTGTCAATGGTACGCCAGCTGCCAGTATACTTTGTTCACAGACAAGGATTGTTCTGGGTTTTTTCACAGGCAAGACTTGGTTCCTAAGGCTGAGCTTTGCTCTTTTCCTTTCTCTCTCTCTTCCTATCTTTGTCACTGTCTCTGCCTCTATTTCTGTGTCTCTCTGTCTCTGTATCTCTCTTTCTCTGTTTATCTCTGCCTCTTTGCTTGTCTCTCTTTTTTCTCTCTGTTTCTCTGTCTCATTATGTCTGTCTCTGTCTCTCCTTCTATTTGTCTATCTCTCTGTCTCTGTCTCTGTTTCTGATTCTCTATCTCTGTCTCTGTCTTTGTCTCTCTGTCTCTGCGTCTCTCTCTCTCTGTCTCTCTCTCTCTCCTCTCTCTTCTCTCATACTATAGTTTTAAAACCAATGTCTCCCCATTGATTCCCAGCTGAAAGCAGTTTGCTCAATTAGTAGAGACTTCTAAAAGGGAATGTGGGTGATTGAGATGGGCGAGACGGGAGCCTGTCTCCTGCAGCTCTAACCCCCTCAATCAGCAGGCTTTTCTTACCTAATTACATGATTCTTAGAGAGTCTAATGAGGTGCTGTCAGATTTACATGGGAATTATTTTAAATGTTACCCTAGTAGCCATGGCAATGATATATAAATGGACAAAGTGCCATAGATTAGGGAAAATGTCACAATTACACCCACAGCCACTCAGCATGGGCATTCAGCAGTCAGCATTAAAAAAATCTCTTGGGCACTGTCACCAATAGGCTTATTTCATAGGTAAAAACACTCCTATCAAAGGGAAACACTTTGGTTTGTATTGTAGGGTTCATCTCTTTCATTTCATCACTCCAAGAACAGGTAAGAACATATTCAGATACATTTGCTCATTATTTTTAACTTTTTAAAAGATCAGTATATAGCCTTTTAACAACTTCTAAGTTGAGTTGCTTCTTACAATTTCCAGTAGTACTATGTTTTAATTTTTTTTAGATGATTCCCTGGAGAACCATAAAAATAAACATTTTTTATATGCAACTATTTTTAAGGACCTAGAGGGTGTCTCCATTCTTTATTATCCCTTTGGTCTGGATCTATTATTTCATGTGTATTAGGGTATGACTGGGGGAAAAGGGAGATGTAGAACTCCAGTGTGGAAACTCCCTCTATCAATACAGCTTGATAACCCATCTGAAAGTTTTCTTGAGTATGCTAAATGGTTAAAGGACTTGCCCATTCTGTTGATCAAGCATTCATTAGGCACCTACTATATGCCAATTACTATTCTAGATGCTGGATCTACAATGACAAAAAGAAAAACAAATGATAATCTGTACTCCTAAGGATTTTGCATTCTATTAAGAGAAAATAATATATATGTATACATGTATATATGCATATACATATATAAACATATATATATATATATATATATGTTTGCCTTGGGGTTGGGATGGAAGAGAGTTAGACCTTTTATTTCATTTGTACAGGGAACTCTTAGAATGTAAATGCCTTTTAGTGATGCAGTTAGGGATTCACTCTGCAATTATTAGCTTTAGGGAGTTTCATTGAGGAACTGAGTGACTCATCCAAGATCACAAAGTAATATTTCAGAAGCAAGACATTAAGCTCAATCTTCCTGGGGTGAGAGGAATGTATACCCCTATCTAGATAATTACAGAGAGCCAAGAATACACAGACTTCTCAATTGAATCAATCAGAAGTATCAGGCAATCAACAAGCATTTATTCAATCGTGTACTAGGCCTTGAGGAAACAAAAACACAAACAAAACATTCCCTGTTTGCATTCTATGAGGTGACTACATGTAAAATATGAAAGGAATTTGAATGTATAATTTTGATACATAAAAACAGATATTTTTCCTATGTAATCCCATGGGAAAAGGAAAAATAGCATTTTTGTCCAATGGAAACAATCCTGTGAATAATAGTAAAATCCTGAGCTCTCCCAAAGACAATGGAATAAGGTGCAACAACTGGCTGGATTCTTGACATTGGTCAATCAATACACATTTATTAAGTGCTTAGTATGTTCTGAGCACTCTGCTAAGCTCTAGATAAATAAGAAGGCAAATACACAGCCTCTGCCTTCCATTTCCAAGGCCCTTAAATGTCATTAAAAGAAAAAGAGTCAGGATATGTCTCAGCACTCCAGGAAGACCAGATGAGCAAGGGTCTCTAGAGCTTGAATACTCTAGCTGATCTGTTTACCTTTCTTGTAATACAAAGATATGTGGGAAAGGAAAGGATTAGAATGACATCAACTCAAGAAAGCAAACTCACGAGTATCAAAGGATGAACATATCATGTGACATTTCCCCATAATAGGTCCTTTGAGAACCAAACTTGGAAAAAATCTTGGCTCCCTGATTTTCTTTGCTTATTTGTCCTAATGTTGCTTCCCTTCAATTGGCTGGTTACTGATAAGGATTCTGTTATTATAGCAAACATGTCCATCATGAAGGCCATCATCACCAGTTAATGATGTATTGTTCCTTCAATTCAGTATCTTAATAGATTTTTTTTTCCTTTTTTTTTTTTTTTTTTTTTGGTAGAAGATACCAAGATGTTATTAGAAAGATTAGATGGCACTAGTGGAGCCAAGCAGAACCTGCCAAGAGAAGAGTGAATGGCAGTGGGAAAGGGGATATGAAAGATCTGGGAGAGGGAATATGTAGCTCTGTGAATAGAAATAGATTTAACATTGAATTAAAAATAGTCTTATGCACGTTGTCCCTTCGTCCCCTCAGACACTTGATTTGTTCTTTTTTCTTTAGGTCAATACACATGGATCCCTGGTATCGATATATTTTTACAAGGTCAACTTGACTTTTCTTGGCAGGCTCACCAACAGTCACTTTGTCCTCCTTGAAACAGTAAAAACATAGGAAAAACTCAGGCCATAATTCTATTCAGATTGGTGATATTTGACCAATTGTGGGACAGAAACTGTAGGAACATCATGACACAGTCATAGAAAAAGCCAGGGATACTCAGAGAGGCAACAAGATGGATAATGAGACTTGGAATCAAGAGGGTCTACATTCAATTTCCACTTTATACATTTATTAGCTATGCTACTCTAAGCTTTTTACTTAACCTCTGTGAGTCCTAGTTTCCTCATCTACAAAATGGGAGCAATAATTATATCTCTAACTTATTGGGAAGCCTAAATATATCATTTATATGCATTTACATTATTATGTATATGTTGTTGAATAATTTCAGTAGCATCTGACTCTTGGTGACCCCATTCGGGGTGTTGTTAGCAGAGATATTGGAGTAATTTGCCATTTCCAGCTCATTTTACAGATGAGGAAACTGAAATAAACAGGATTGTTGACTTGCCTAGGCAAGTGTCTGAGGCCAGATTTGAATTCAGGAAGATGAGTACCCAGAATTCAATCCAATTGGGCCACCTAGCTGCACCATATGTATGTATGTATGTATAAAATGCATATCAATTTATATAATAAAATTTTATTTTATATCAATTATAAAAAACATGTTCTACATGCTACATCAAACATACATCAAGATGATTAATATAATTATATGTAAGTGTAATGTATATATTATTATAATTATATGTGTATAGTTAATATATAAAATATCTTAAAATCCTTCACAATCCAACCACACAATTCAACCAATCTGTCCAGCATTGTTACATTTGATTCCATTTCCCTTGCTCTAGGGTTGACCAAACAGGCCTCATCTTTGTTCCTCACTTATAGAATTCTATCTTCCACCTCTGAACTTTTATCCTGGCCATCACTTATGCCTAAAATAGTTTTCCTTCTCATCACCTTTTTATAGAATTTCTTTCTTTAAGATGAAGCTCAAGCCCCACATTCTATATAGGATTTTTCCTGATTCCCATCACTTCTTATGTCCATACGCTCTAAAATATTTTGCATTTAAACATCTTGCATTTATTTTGCATTTAGTTTTTATCTACTTATCAGTGTGTTTATCTCTTGATATTAATAAGGTCCTTGAGTTAGGAATCAAGTCATTTTCTTTTTTTTTATGCTCAGTGCACTATGGGTTCTTAATAAATGTCTATTGATTAATTAGTTGATTGAAGTATTTTTCAAATGTTAAAGTACTGTCACCTATGCTTAAAATGTTCCCCCTCTTCATCTCTACCTCCTGCTTCCCTAATTCATAGCTAACATCTTTTTCTTAGGGAACCCTTCTTGAATCCCTTTAATATCAGTCCCTTTTCTCTGTTTATCTCTCATTTAGCATTTAGATAGATAGATAGATAGATATTCATATATCTATCTACACACACACACACACACACACACACACACGGAACTTGTCAGTATCTAGCTGTTTACATCTCCAACTTGGGATGCTTCTACTAGACAATTGAAATAGTTGTCATTTATAGAGCACATTAAGGTATACAAAGTGACTGATAGATAAGGCAAAGCTGTCGAATCAATCTATTAATTAACAAATATTTGTTCATTACCTACTGAATTCTAGGCATTGGGCTGGGAGCCGGATATGCAAAGGTTATAGTGATCCAGTCTCTGCCCTCAAGAAAGTGATGGCTTCAGCCAAAGGAGACAACCCATACAACAAGAAGCATTTATTAAGTGCTTATTGGATACCAGGCACTGCTTGAAGTTTTTAATATGAATCTGTCATATATACAAAAAAGAGACAAGATGATTTGACCACTTAAAGATTTGCTTAAGCATACGCCACCAAAGCAGGACCTTATGGCACAATCTATTGTCGTGAAGCAGCCTGGAAGAAATGGCTACAAGAATGGCATCTAATCATTGATGAAGGTAGCAGTATGACCAATTCTGCCCTGGAACTTCTTCTCGGCTGATTGCCTGAGTTCACCAATCCCTCCCAAGATACCCCCTTTTTTTACTCACTGAGCAACAACCCAAGGACTTCAAGCACTAACAGGATTTTCACTGCTTCCCAAACAGAGAGCCAGTGTTAAGGACAGTGAAAGTCTTTTGTGAGTTTCCTTGACCTAATGAAAGCTGTCATCTCTCCTGAGCCAAACTGTGAAAGAAAATGCCTAAGGAAGAATGTCTCTGAGTTTTGTCACCATTCTCTCCCTGTGTTGTGACTACTTGTGCAAAGGGATTTAAAAAAACAACAACAGTTCATCTCAAGCTCCTCTGGTGTTGAGTCACACGCCTGTCACTTTTGTGATGGGTAATTGGGGATTTTTCATATTTCAGGGTTTGAATTTCTTTTTGGTTTTCTTTTTAATAAAATGTCATGTAGGTGTGTTCTTATCAACTTTTGGTAGGTGGGAGCAGAATATGTTTTTGAAAATTGGTCTCTGAGTGCCATTAGAATTGAGTTTCTAATAATGTATGGGTAAATATTTAACAACCAACTCTCTGAAAAAGAATTGTACACCATTAGTCTTCATTATAAATATTTTTATTGTCATTTTCTTAAGTCTATTCAAGCAACAAAATAATAATTCAAGGTTTGATTTGTAGGGTTTACCAATTTCCAAAGTGTAAATGTTCCCTCTTATATTTTAACAATTGCTTTCATGATTGCATCTAGCACATCTTAGTTTCTTCCAGCATGGATTTCCCTTTTAGTGCTATTTCAATTTCTCCATATAATAACTACATCCAGTACTGATTTGGCAATTAAAAAATATAAAAAAATGACTTACTCATTGAGATTTGTATTTTGGAAATTGAAGATGAAAAGGGTTTATGGTAGCAATTCAGGATCTGTTTGGGATACACAGAAATAAGATTTACTCTTACGGAGCCCAAACTTAGTGATCCATGTAGATTATACAAGCCATAAGGTAAGGCTCTTCACCTTGTTAAAAGAGGCTACAAAATTTGAGCACCTATTAAATAACTAGTTGGACAGTATGCCGTGGCTACAATTATCTATCAGAAATGTTATCTTTCATGGATTTACCACAATATCTAGCATATCACTAGTGTTTAAATAAATGTTTATTGATTGGGAGATAGATGGCATATTTCCATAAGGAACTCAAAATATCCTTGAGAATTCAATCAATAAACAGTATAAGAACTCAGCCATTATTATAGACAGCATCTTATGCAAAATTTCCCAGATATTGCCATTTAGTTGTTTGTCTTATAACTTGTGTTCCCATTTGGAATTTTCCTGACAGAGACACTAGAGTGGTTTGCCATCTTTTTCTAGCTCAGTTTATAGATAAGGAAACTGAGGTAAATAAGATTATGTTACTTGCCCAGGGCCATTTGTTCAACTAGTAAGTGTTTGAGGACAGATTTGAACTTGGGAAGTTGTCTTTCTGACTCCAAATTCAGCTTTTTATTCACTATACCACTTAGCTGGTGGTATCACAGTGATCTCACAGATCACAATGATTAAAGAAGAAAGTTATCAATAGCTATCACCAAACAGAATACACATAATCTTCACATGACCTGGAATGAAAATCTTTCAAAATATAGAAACCCAACAGAAGAAATCAAAATCATGTGAGAGCCACGTGATCTATGTTATCACCCTCCTACATGTTGACTTTGTTCTGAAGACTTCATTAAGCCTAGAAATGATGAATTGAAAGCCCATTTTTAAGAAACCCCCCCCAAATTCTTATCTATTTATTAAATACAAAATTATGGAAGCAAGATAGCATTTTTCCTAGAAATGTTTCTATTAAAACATCATAGAAAAAGATAAGAAGATTATAGCAATGCCACTACTACTACCACCAATACTACTACCACTGCTGCTGCTGCTACTCCACCTATTTCTACTACTGTTATTGCAGTTAATATTCCTATTCCTACTATCAGTACTGCCGCTGCTGTTGCTTCTACTATTACTACTGCTACTATTACTACTACTACTACTACTGCTGTTACTACCACTACTACACTACCACCACTACTACTGCTACTGCTATTACTACTACTATTGCTAATACTACTACTATTACTACCACTATTATTACTACTACCATCACTACCATCTCTATCACTACTATTATTGCTGCTACTGCTGCTGCTGCAATTACTAAGCTGAGTTTTACAGCAACTTGTTTTTTATAGCTAATTATAAACCTATGACCTCCTTTGATCCCAACAACCCTGTGAGGTAAGTGCTATAGTTAAAAAAAATTCCCATTTTATAGATTTGAAAACCGAAACACAGAGAACTCAAGTGACTTGTTCAAAGCCACATATCTAATGAGCCTTAGCAGTGTGATTCATAATCATCTTCGTTAATCCTCATCCTTACCTACCTTGGTTTCATAACCATTGCTTATAAGAATAAATGGTTAGTAAGATTCCAGAAAGTCTATTTTTGTTTTTGTTATTCTTTTTCATATTCATTTGTTTCCCTCCCACAAATTTATTCTACAAATACTCCCAGAAGAATTCAACCTAAGTGAATCTTTTGCCAAATTCTCTGCAGGCTCATTTCCTCCTTCTGTTTTTGGCTCTTTGTGGGGTGCTACTGACTATGCTTTTTTACCTTCTTCTTTATAATGTTTTGCAGATGGGCTTCTATTCTAAACTCCTGCTGCTCTTGACTTGTCTGTTTCTCATTACTGGACAGTAAGAGTGAACATAGGCCTAAGGGCATCTTTTTTTGCTTCCTTGTTGTGACAACAATTTTCACTGCTTGAAAATCCCTAGCTAACAATTATTGAGTTACACGATCATAAAATGGAAGGCTTATTAATGAGTTCAATCCCTCTCATCTTGCATATAAGGAAAAAGTCTATGTTACTCATCTGTTTCACTTCTTTTGGCTCTGAGTCTCTTTAAACATGTCATCTTTGAACTACTCTAATCATGTGTATTATCTTCTTCTCATCTTTATCCTTTGCTCTAATCTAGTATTGATTTTACCTCTGCTTTTGTCAGTCACTGATCAGCCTGTGCAGAGTGAACTGATCTTGAAGTGGTTTCTGCATCACCAACTAGTCATTTCCTGTGTGTTAAGATACAGTCATTTTCATTTCTTGTAATGTAGTTTGGCCCCACTTGCTTCAAATATCTTGAGGCATCTGGAATGAGTTCTGATCTAGAATCAGAAAAAAGTGAATTCAGATCTTGCCCTAGATATTAAGTATCTTAATTGCTTTCTGCCTCAGTTTTCTTTTCTATCAAAATGGAGATAATATTTTCTACCTCTCAAAACTTCTGTGAAAATTAAATATTATTTGTAAAGTGCTTCTAAAATTAAGTGCTATATATAAGGGCTAACTAGTATTGTTATTATTTATGATTATTATTGAAGTATTCATAATGAATCAACATAAGATTCCTTTTTTCATTTTTTTTTTCATATTCATTTTTCATATATTAAATAGCATGGACATTAAAATAGATTTATCTGGGAACAGTTTTCCAGGGAAAATGCTGTTTGCTTTATCCATTAGTTTCCCATTGCCTTATATCTAACAGATATAATGGGAAACTATGCAAATGTTTGGACTGTTAGGTGATGCAGTGGATAGAGTACTTGACTTGGAGTTGGGATGATATAGAGGGCCAGAACTCCGAAAAAGTGAACTTAAATCTAGGTCAGTAAGGTACTTATAGCTAAGCATATACATAGTACAGTGATGTAATGGTTGCCTACTTTCTGTAGAGGGCTGAAACTCTGAATCAGACAAGAGAGCACGTAAGGCTACCTATTCCATGTGACACAATGGCTCTATTAGCCTATATTTGGATGATGGCTCTCCTCACCATTGATGCTTGATTAGAATGTTTAGTAGTAAAATAATCATAGGCAAGGATTGGGATGGGGGGGAGAAGGGAGAGTCACTTTGTGGCAGGACGAGGAGAAGAGAAGCTGGAGACTCTGGAGTCCAGAATTCAGGATACATCTTTGGCAAGCCCATGGCAGCTTGCCTGCCTCCTTCATTTCTCCCCCTAAAGACCAAGGACTTTGATTTATCCTAATTCTAGCTGACCCTGAAACCCTCCAGCGAGCTAGCCCCTATTTTACAACTTTCAGTGTGCTGAAGTGATGTAATTGTACTGAAGTATTTAAGGGAGTCTCAGAGACAGAACATCCTCTTGGCCACTCCATCTTTGACCACCATATGGTCCTCTTCCATCAAGACTAAGGACTCAGGCTGATCCTGAGGTCCTCCAGAGAGCTAGTCCCTGCTTTACAGGGATGACTCATTTTAATGAGTTCAAATACAGCCTCAAATACTTACTATCTATATAGCCCTGGGCAAATCATTTAATTATGTTTGCCTCAATTTCCTCATCTGGAAATTGAGCTAGAGAAAGAAATGGCTGCTCCAGTATATTTGCCAGGAAAACTCCAAATGGGAATCACAAAAAGTCACCTACAATTGAAAATGACTCCACAACATGCAAAGCTTTCGTAGGAGATTGCCTTCTGGAGTCAGGGATAAAAAGAAGACTGAATCAAAAGGGAGAGTGCAAAGAGTTCACACAGCAAAAAGAGAGGAAAACTGAAGTGGGTCCTAACTCAGGAGAAAATGAGATACTTCTCAAACCTGGACTCCCAAATGCCCTTTGCTTAGAGGGATGAAGTCAGCAGAATCTTAGACTTGGAGTGAGAGTTTTAAGGGAACAATGCCAGAGATGATTTCATGGTATGGAGGGAAGACAATACTTGAGTACTCTGCTGACATAGAAGCCTGGTATCCTTCCAGCCCCACTCTGAGGCACCTGGGGTGGGGAATGAATGGATTGAGACCACAGCTGACCATGATAGTATAAGACAATAGGAGGCAGCCTCTGACACCGGCCTGAGGAAGACTGAGAGGGCATTAGGTGCCATCTACTGGGTATATTAATAACAACCAACCCTGTTATAGCTCTTGAATGTTTGCAAAGCCTTTGACATATATTGCCCTATTTACATGATCTCCACAACAATTTTGTGAGGTGGACACTGTTATTATTATTCCATTTAACTAAGAGATTAAGGGATTTTCCAGAGTCACACAGCTGGTAAATTTCTCAGTCCTACTTCAAACCTAGATTTTCTCGATTCCAACTCCATTGCCCCATCAACTATGTTACTAAGTCATTTCCATGACAATTGAGAACTGTTGGTCAAGTGACATTGATGCAACACTGGTAGCCTGGTAGCCTCAATGAAGTAGGACATAGGACCCTTAGCTATGGTGTGCGTGGAATAATGAAACCAGCACCAGACTTATAGGCAAGAAGATTTGAGGACTAATTCTGCCTTAGACCCTTACAACCACTCTATGCCTCAGTTTCCTCATTTGTAAAATAAGCCTCTTCCAAGTACCCTCCTAGTTCTAAATATATGCTCTTGTATTGGGAATTGTAGGCAGTGTTGATCACTGATGGGTGCTGGCTATTATTTTCTAAGTGCTGTGATATGTCTGCTTGCTTTCCTTGACTTGGAATAAAACAATTATTTTAGCCTTGTAAATCTGTGAATTTTCTTGGGGAGTTGACCATCATGCTAAATATGTATTAGATGTAGAAAGTCCAAGATAGAGGCAGGGGTAAATGAACAGGAGAACTGGCAACCTTTAGAGGTTATACTTTTGGCCCTTCCACTGAGAAGGGAACCTCCAATTCATTCAATCAGTTAGTCAATCAACAATTATTAAGCACCTACTATATTCCAAGCACTGTGCTAAGCAATGAGGATACAAAGAAAGCTATAGTCTCTGAGAAGCTAACAGTTTAAAGCTTGGATCAAAGAATGATGAACTCAAAATTATTATTCTTCCCTAAATTGAGCATCCCATGCTGTATGATTTTATAATGCAAATTTTTCCAAGTCTCTCATTCACCTTTTTACCTGTTTCTCTTCCCCTCGTAACTTTTTTTTTGTATCCACAAATATGAATGGGAAAACCAATTCAATGCAACAGGCATTTATTTAGCAGCCACCATGCATGTGAAAAACCTGTGTCAAGTACTTGGGGTACAAAAGGCAAAAAGAAACTAAATTTTCCTTTCAAAGACCTTACATTCCACTCGTGCTTTTTACAGATTTCCATACACTTTTGTTTTATGTTTCATCGAATGTCAAAATATATATATATATTTGTTTTCATTGGCCTGAACTGAGTATCAATTACTGTTTTGTTTTCCCTTGATTAAAAAGAGATTTCATAAATATCCATTTTAATTTTTAATCCTTCAAGATCATCTCAGAAATATTAATTATTAATATTTCTGAGAAATCCTACCTAAGTTTCAATATATAATATTATTCATCTTTATTCTTTGATTCAAGCAAGAAGACACCTCTAAAATTAATCTAATAATGTTTCTTATTAAGTAAAAAAATTAGGAAAACAGTATTTCAGCAGCTTTGCCTAAAATAATTTGTGGTTGCTTGGGAATATTATTTCTCAAATATAATTAGATACATTACTTATTATCATGTAATTTGAAGTGAATATAGACAAATTATGTGTCTACATTTAGTGGGGCTCATTACCAGGTTGGAGGCTACCACACTGGATGACAGTCAGAATTCAAAAAGAGCTTGACAGCTTAGAATACTAGGCTGAAGCTAATAAGATGAAATTTTAATATGGCTAGGTGCATTCTTATATGAAGGTTTTAGACATCAGTTTGTCTGAAAGAGATTTGGGAGGCTTAGTTGACTGCAAGCTCAATATGAGTTAAAAATGTAATCTAGCAGCCCTAAAGCCTAATATGATTTTAGACTGCAAAGAGTGGTATGACCTCTAGGAAAGAGGAAATCAGGAAATCTTGCCATAATATTCCCTCATCAGAAAGAACTGGATTATTGTTTTCACTCTGGAAAGCGTCTAGGGAAAGGCAGCCACGATGATAATGAGGCTCAAATCCATGATATATGAAAATGGATTGAAAGAATTAGAAGTGTTTGGAATGGAGAAAATAAAATTTAGGGGAGGCAAGATAGCTGTTTCCAAGGATTTGAGGAGCATACATAGGGAAGAAATATTAGACTTATTCTATTTGTCTCCAGAGAGAAGGACTAAGATCAAAGGAAGGTGGTTATAAATAGACAAATTTAGCCTTGATGCAAGGAAATTTGTGTTAATAAGCAATGCCATGCAAAAGAGCAACAATATCCCTTTAGAAAAATTGTGTTTCTAGGTAGTTGGGCTTGGAGTCAGGAAAACTTGAGTTTGAATCCTTCCTCAAACACTTACTAGGTTTTCCATTTGCGCTAATAATTTTCAGCCACATTTTCTCATTTGTAAAATGGGGATGATAATAGTAACTCTCTCCCAGAGATATAGAGAGGATTAAATGAGAAAATATTTATAAAGTTTTTAGCACAGTGTTTGGCACATAGTAGGTGCTTGATGAGGTCTTATTTCTTTCCTTCTATCTATAGACCTCTTTAAGCAAATATAACTCATTATATTAGTTATATGGACAACTAGTCATGAGCTATGCTATAGAGAAAAAAATTCTTCAAGTGGGACTAGATAGCCATAGAAATCTGAAATGATGTGATCCGATAGATATCTAGTCAGAACTAGTTCACCTTCTTTACCATGCTATTAGTTCTCAATTAATATCTCATCTAATCTAGAGTTCCTTCACTCTGTAGTATCTTGTAAATAGATGGATAGAGCTATGTGTGTATGCATATATATAAATATGTGTATGCATTCATATATATGTATGTACATAATATATGTCTATTACATATTTATATACTTTCTCTGGTTTTGATTTTTCTATGGGCTTGGATAAATGGGCTTATTTACTAAAAATAAATAAATAAATAAAATTATAATTTCTTTATCATAGAATATTTATGGAAATTTCCCCAACCACTGAAGATGTACACTTTCTCTGCAAATTATAGTCTTAGAGAAATGCTTAGACCATTGAAAAATTAATAAACTTTCTCAGGATTATACAACCAGTATGAGTCAGTAGCTGATCTTCAACTCAACTTTTTCTGGTTTCAATGCTGACTTACTAAGCACTATATCTCACTGTACATGCTGGAGTAATAACTAGGTGTATGTGGAGTGTGGTATGTGAATGTGTGCTGTTGTTCCTGTCATTGTTCTTTATGTGTATATGCATGTGGGTAACAAAAATGAGGGGGTAGGTGATGTGAGGATTTCTGATCAATTTATTCTTCCAATCAATCCACTTGGAGAAATAAAATTATAGAGTTTCAGATTTGAGGCAAATTTTCCACTCCACAGAAAAACTACTGAACTGAAAGGTACAGAATAAACACCTAGAGACTACATTTGCATTTGAAAGCTTCATGGATGATGCCCAAAGCTCTGGAAAAATAATGGACTTGCTTCTGAGTGTGGATGTACTGGGCACCTGTTCTTCTCTAAATCATGAGAAAAACTAACTTTAGCAAGGACAGTTGAGAATACTTGCTTCTTGGGGGTGTTTTAAGCACCAGAGAACTAGTACTTGAATCTTCCCTGGAAAGTGCAACAAGATGAGTGAGAAGCATTTTCTCTCCCCCACTATCAGTAATGGTGTTTAATGAGAGAAGGATACGGCCTTAGGAGACACTTGGTGACATTAAATCTGAAAAGAGAACCAATGTAAATTGTTTCTTTGACCTCAACCTTCTGTTGGGAAAGAAAGTTGAAGAGAGAAAGCTGGTCCCCTAGTGAGAATTATGCTGTTTAAATGATGGTAAACCTGAAAGGCCAAAATCCAAGAAGATAGAGATGGGATATTTTCCCATTCATCCTAGGCAGATCTTGTTTGCTTCTTTATTTCCTTTCTGTCTTTTTCTCCTGTTTTCTTCTTTTCCCTTTATCCCCCCCTCTTTCTCTCCCTCTCTCCCTTTTTCTCTCTATTTTTCTCTCCCTCCCTTCCTTCCTCCCTCCCTTCCTTCCTTCCTTCCTCCCTTCCTTCCTCCCTCTCTTTCTCCCTTCCTCCCTCCCTTCTTCCCTTCCTTCTTTCCCTCCTTTCTTCCTTTTCTCCTTCCTTCCTTCCTTCCCTCTTTCATTCCTTCCCTCCTTCCTTCTTTCCCTCCTAGCCCCAGATTACTTCCTATCTGTATGACCTTGAGCAAGTCAGTTGACCCTGCTTCTCTCAGTTTCCTCAAATGAGCTAGAAAATGAAATGGCAAACCAATCCAGTGTCTACCAAGAAAACCTCAAATGAGGTAATGAAGGGTTGGGAATGACCATCAGAAAGAGTAAATGATGAAGGAGTTTGATTTTTTTGTTACTTCTTGCAGATGTGGTTTTTATGATTATAAAGTATGATGACAGTGAATAGAACATTGGAATAGAATCAGGAACAAGGAGATTCAAATCCTACCATAGATACTTACTAAGTGTGTGACTGAAAAAGCCACTTATCTTTTCTGCCTCAGTTTCTTTATATGTAAATTGAAGATGTCAGCCTTGATGATGTTTAAGGTCTCTTTTGTGTCTAATCTGCTTCTCCTTTAGCCTTTCCTATTATCACAGCTTCCTCATGTTGCTTTTCCATGCAAAGTTTTCCTTTTTTATTACACTTGAAAAAATAAAAAACCAACGTGCCCCTGGGCGAAATAGGAAAAGCACTGCCAGGGTTTCAGCAATATCACTGCTCATTACTCAGGCAGGTAGACTACTAACTTTATGATGCTACCAGAACCCTGAGCGGGCCCCCACATTCTCAACAATTCACTGCTATATACAATTGTATCTGCCCTAGAAAAAAAGAGGCTTCAAATATAGGTACCTTCTTTGGCACCTTTTGTAACCAGCAAGAGATGGATGAATACCTCACCCTCGCGCTGAAAGTTATAAATTATAACATTTCAAGGGATAACTGGGGGAAACCACTTCATTTGTAAACCAATAAATACCAAACTTGCTCTTATAAGTGCCTCAGGCCTTAGAAATATTTGTCCAGCATTGCCCTCTAGTGCCTATGGGTGTGATACTAAAGCTACCATGAATCTTCCAATTAAAGAAAGTGATTATGCAAAATAACTTAGAGAAGACTCTACTTCCAATTTCACAAAAAAACTCATGACTCAAGATAGGAGACTCAAGAAACAGGCTGCTGTGTGTCTATATGTACAAGTGTACAAAGAAATAAAGGGAGGGAGAGAGAGAGAGATACATACATACATACATACATAGACATAGATAGATGGATAGATGACAGATGGTTGAATAGAGAGATAGCATATATGTATTTATGTATAATGTTTTTTTTCTCTACCTCTAGAAGGCTTTCTAGAGGATTAATTTATGCTCTGTTCTCTTCTCCCGGGCAGAGATACCATTTCCTCCATGTTGACCTTTACAAAGGGAAACTCTGTCCATAGTAGTTCTTTGAATTAAATATGTTTAAGTAGCTCCCTTCTCCTTTTGCTCTCTAAGCCCCTCAGTTTCTATTTCATCTTACCTTTATAAGTATTTTCAAGTTTTTAATTTTTTAATTTTTATTTTATTTTCAATTTATGGAAGAAAATAAGCGTTTCTGCAATACAGTACAATAAAAAACGATTATGTATGAAACTGCAAATTTATCATGTACAACTTGCTATACAACAAAGATATCATGTAAATTTGTTTTCCCCCCTTTTTAATCACCTCTCATCTCTGCCTTAGAAATGGCTACCCTACCCTCAAACACAAGTATTTCCTAGTCAAGGAATGAGATTTGCAGGCTCTCTCTACAAGGGATGCTGAAACAATCCTTTGTGGATCAGCTAAAATGATGTAGTATATTATCTGAGAGTCATATAGAGGTGTGTTCTAGGAGACTTGAAAGAGGACACGTAGTGTATTTTCCATTTGGACAGACCAGTGAGGATTAATCGTGTCATGGAACAACCAAGAAAACTATAGAAGAACATGGTAACAAAAGGAGAGGTAAGAGATAAGAAAGGGGACAAGAACTAGATTATGGTCCCATGTGCTCTCCCTTGATCAGATTACATCTGAAGCATTAATTTAATTCTGTAAGCTACATATACTGTTCATTGTGCTATCTAGAATATGCAACATATAGTATTTAATTAAATTCACTAAGTGCCCTCCTTCAAATGTGGGAGTAAGGAAAATCTGAGTTTAAATCCAGTCTTAGACATTTACTATGTGTGTGATCCTGAACAAGTCACTTAACCCTATTTGCTTCAGTTTCCTCAACTATAAAATAGGGTTGAAAATAACCCCTATAATCTAATTTTTATGAGAATATAATGAGTTAATATTAATTTAATAATCATCTAATGAGTTAATAGAATGGTTAGCACAGTTCCTGGCCCATAACAGAGCTATGTAAATGTTAACTATTGTTGTTGTTATTATTATTAATCTTGGACCCAGAGGAGTGAGTGTAGTAAGATTGATGAAGTACAATCGGTTCATGCCATGTGAGGATGTGTTCTAGGAATTAGACTTAGGACTATTTTGTTCTTCGTACTTGTTTGTCACGAGTCCAGCACAGGTCCATATTAACTACTTAATAAATCCTTACTGATTGATGGGGATGTTTAGCCTAAGGGGAAAAAAAGACTTAGAAGGATCATGGTATCTATCTTCAAGTATTTGAATGGCCATCATGTAGGAAAGGGATCAATTGGATAAATTTGTTCTGAATTGTCCCAGAGGGCAATGCAATGGAGGTTGTGAAAGCAGACTTGGATTTAATGTAAGGAGGTGATGTGGTGACCTATCAATAAAGCTATCTCTGAGGGGAAAGGGCTGCCTCAAAAGACAGTGAGTTTTTCCTTGGTGAAAGTTATTCAAACAGGACTGGAGAACCAGTAGTCAGGGATATTGTAGAAGAAAGGCTCATTTATGCAAATGGCATTGGGCTAAATAATTTGGAAATAATTGGAAATAATTGGGAATAATTGGGAATCTCTTCCCAAACTGAGGTCCTGGGAATTTCAGATTGTGGGCTGGGAGTTGGAGAATTCCATTACTTTGAATACACCACTTTCCCCAGCATCCAGGTGTTTCTCCACATAGCACTGAAAGGGTCGAGCACAGTCACTGCCACTCTCATTTGTATACATGACAAGAAAAGTGTCCTCTACTTTCCTGCCTCAAAGACCAAAATACAAGCTGATGACCTGCTGGATCTGGGAAGCTGCTTTTTATGACAGATCTTTTGTATTTCTAATTGGGTTCAAAGTATAACTGTGGTGGCTGCTTGACTTGAAAGCACTGACAGAATGGGATTTTCCAGGTTTATTTGATAAGTGTTCAATGTAACTTGACAGATCATACTGAAGAGGGAATAGCACCCACTGCTAGAAATGGTCAGCCTGTCATGTAAATAAAGTTTCCCCAGGAAACAAGTCATCCCATAACTTTGAACACACACCAATAAACAAGATTTCCTCAAGTTATCTAACACATGAACGATCATAAGTTTAGAGCTAGAAGAAACCATTAAGGTTATATAGTTTCATTAGCTCATTTTGTAGGAAAAGGAAACTGAGGCTCAGAGAGAGAATTTGTTTTACCCAAAGTGAGGCAGACAGTGAACAGCAGAACCAAGATTCAGACACATAGACTATATTTGACATGGTCCCATGAATTCGTAAAACAAAATGAAAAACCCTAAACATTGATTATTGTTCATTTCCTTTCATTACTGAATAGGGTTCCTGTCCACAGTGGCTTAGGTTGGGGCTCTGGGAGAGCTGTGACCTTCATTTGGCTCCCCAGATGCCCTGTCTTAACAACTGCCTTCGGTTTCTTTAGATTCAAGCTATTAGCTGAAATATCAAAAAGGAATAATACCTCTGCTCCCTGACACAAGAAAAAAAAAGTTTCCTAATAATAGAAATAATTTTATGATCTTTTCCTTCTATTTTCTTTTTATTTCCTGGATTGCCTCATTTAAGAGCAGGTTTGTGAGTGAGACAACTCATCTCTCCATCTCATCAGAAACACTAGGTCTAATAATACAGGTGAAGCAGCCTTCACAGACTGGCCCCATCTTCTAGAACTTGCACTTTATTTCTCACAGTGAAGTGTTCTGAAAATGGGCATGAAACAATTAAGAGAAATTCCCACCAACCCATTTGCTCTTTAACTTGAAGCTCAGGTTATTATTTCTCTTTGTCTCTTCTGTCTCTGCCTTTCTATCTTTGTCTCTCTTTATCTCCCTTTCTGTGTATGTCTCTGTGTCTCTCTTTTTGTGTGTCTGTCTCTGTCTTTGTCTTTCTGCCTCGGTGTGTGTCTTTGTGTGTGTCTCTGTTTCTCTTTCTCTCTCTCTCTCTCTCTCTCGCTCTCTCTCTCTCCCCCCTCCCTGTCTTTCTTTTTCCCTCTCTCTGTGTCTTTTTGTGTATGTCTGTCTTTGCCTGTCTCTCTATCTTTCTCTCTTTTTCTCTCTGCCTCTTTGTGTGTCTTTCTCTGTGTCTCTGTCTCCCTGTCTCTGTTTGTCTGTCTCTCTTTAACCTTATTATACATTTCCACTAACAGAAATGCAGAAAATAGACATCTTAAGGATACTGTAACACTAAAAGATATTTTATTGTCATTTTTTTTTACCTAAAGCCTCAGCAAATCATTAGGAGCTGAGAGCCTTGAAGTGTTTGTATGAGTGGGGAAGAAAGGGTATAGGAGGCAAGAGGCTGAGCAGGTATTTGTGGGAATCAGTATGTATTCTGGAGAACTGAAGATGGGCTTAGAAATAGTAAGAATAGATGCTGCAGTAGCGCTGTGGGGTCTGAGTCCTGTGTCCTTGTGCTCTCCCCTCATAGAGTACCTCTGTTGGCAGCTGTGGTGAAGACCTTAATGGTTTCATGCCCATCCACATACATATACATATGTACACATTCATATATATGTATGGAACATTGCACAAAAATATAAATATATCCATATATACATTCATGCATGTTTAAATATGTATTCTAAGAAATAATATGAATACAGACACTTGTTTTATATATACATACATGTACATATACATATGCATATGCATATATTTTTTCTTTCCCATTATAATGTAAACTCTTTAGGGGTAGAGATCTTTTGATTTGTGTTAGTGCATGTTTCCAATACACAATAGCTCAATACTAGCACATAATGCTCACTTAATAAATATTTGTTTACTGATTGATTGAAAGTCGATCCCTCAAGAAGCCAATATCCTGTCAGGGAGGAAATGTGCTTATATAAATATATGCAAACTATATGGAAAATATATACTAGGTAATTTTCATGATGGGAATATAATAGGGAGGGAGATCAAGAAAAGGCTTTGAACATAATTTGACACATGATCTGTGTTTTGATGGCAACAAGGGATACCAAAATTCAGAGATAAGAAGGGGTGCATTTTCTGCATGGGAGACAGTGATTGCAAAAGCATGGAATATATATATAGTATACTAGGTGACAGGAACTTTAAGAAAGACAGTTTGGCTGGTCTGTAGAGTGTATGCAGGTAATGTACGATTACCCTGGAAAGGTAGATCGGAATCAGGTTGTGAAGGACCTTAAAAGCAACTAAGTTTATATTTTGTCTTAAAGACAAGAGGAACCATTGTGGCTTATTGTGTAGGAAAATGACATGAACAGACATATACTTTAAAAAAATTACTCTAGTACCTACATGGAGAATAGATCAGAAAGAGATTGGCATCAGAGAGACTAATTCAGAGAATATGGCAATAGTTTGGAAGAAAGACCATAAGAGTGATTATCTGAATTAAGGTGGTGGTCAAATGTTCAAAGATATTGAGGAAAATTCAAGAAGTAAGTATCAATATTAATTGAGCAAGAGGCATCCAATGCCAGGGTTCCGTGTTTGGCCCTGTAATTTAATATTTCTATCATATTTTTCTTAATGTCTTAGAAAAAAGGAATACATAGTATGCTCATGAAATTTGCAGAAAACAAGAAGCTGGAAGGAATAGCTGGTATTTTGGATATGAATCATGATAATAATATACAAGAATTAGTTGAAGCAAATGGGAATATGTAATCTATAGAAGAATCTGATGAGCCATAATAGCAGTTTTATTTAAAAAATATTCTAAACACTTTTTTTTTAAATTTTGAGTTCTAAATTCTCTCCCTTCCTCCACACAGTCCCCTATTCATTAAGAAAGTAATATGGTATCACTTATATATGTGAAATAATACAAACATTTCCATATAAGCTATGTTACAAAAAAGCAAGAAAAATAAAGCAACTTAAAAAAAATATGCTTTAATTTGCATTCAGAGTTCGTATACTTGCTTTAAAATATTTCATGGCTCTCCAGGTGGAGAGACTTGACTTCTTTCATTTCATCCAAGATGGCAAAACCATCTTATGTAACAGAGACAAATTTAGCTTGATAGCTGCACAAATTTTATAACAGCTAGATCTATCCCATAGTGGAATTAGCTGGCCCAGGGGACAGTGGGATTTATGTTCAGTAGAGACCTTTAAACAAAAGGTAAATGATAACTTGGGTATATTATGGTCAGAATTCCTTTCAGATCTGGGTTGGAGCAAAAAACTTTTCTAACCTTGAGAGTCTGTGATTCGATGATTCTATGAAATTATCATTCATTTATTCATTCCTCCACTGGGACCAGATTAGGGATAGCCTTAAGAACCAGCCAAAGAAATTTGAGTTTCACCTATAGCTGAATTGCTATTGAAAGACTTTGTGTAGAAAGGTTAATTTGGCAACAGTGGACAAGAGGAATAAAGCCAGGAATGACTGGAGCCAGGGAGACCAATTAAGTTGTGGCAAAAATCCAGAGGAGACAGGAGGAAGAACAGGACTGGGGTGGTGGCACTGAGAATCAAGGGAATTTCTGAGAAAAACAAATTAGCAGGACTTTATGCCAGGCTAGATATATGGGGATGGAAAAGAATACTGAATAAAATTAAAACATGATCTATATGAGACACTTTGGCCATTGTCCCTTGATCTTTAATGTCAAGGAACAGTGTATCCAATGATCCATCTCACTAATTAGCTCACATTAATTAATTAATTAATTAGCACAATTAGCTCTTGTTATTTTATGCTATGGAAGGAAGTATTGCTAGTTTCAGGATCTTTTTAGGTTGCAGTGCAGTATTTCAATCTTTTAAAATAATCAATGATATTTTAAATGTTTGTTTGTTTTAAGTCCATGGGAATTAATTCTGAATCCAGAAATTCTTAAATAAAATTAAATTTAACAGATTAGATGAAGAATAACATCACATGAGAGTTTTTCTTTTCATAAAGGGTCTATTATGTGTTATTTTAAGTTGGACTAGATTTATATTATCATGTTGTAATATGTAATCTACTGGAGCTATATGACATATTTTAGCTGCTACAAAATATTAGAATCAAGCCTCATCCTAACTAGCTAAAAGATTATCAACTTGGAAGGGATCTTTGCAACCACAACAAAAAAAATTCTTCAGGCAGATTTTTTAAGAATAGCACAAGTTACATTCAAACTGTGCCTCATTGTAATTTCATGCATAGATGCCCAGATGATTGCAAAAATAGTGCACACACAGCTAAAATCACTATTCAAGCAAATGCTGCTTTGATAAGAAACCCTGGATACTGTTAAGACATTTTCAATATGGTAAGGTGCCATGTCCCTGACCCCTGATATTTCATAATTCTAAAGAGAAGGGAAGAGAGACTGGAGAAATTGAAGAGGCTGCAGCATCCCCATTGTCTCACTAATCTTTAGGTGTTTCTTGCCTTCCAGGTTTTTCCCTTTATAAATATGCTCCTGCCTTCCCTCATCCTTAAAAAATCCTCCCCGATCCATCCATCTTCAGTATCATCCTATATTTCTCCTCCCTTTTGTGATTAAATTCCTTGAAATTCTCTATCAACAAGATATATTTCCATTTCCTTTCTTCTTCTTAATTCTTTGCATTCTCCTTTCTGATCTCATCATCCAATCAAAATTGCCCATTCCATATTTACAAATTATCTCTTAATCTCCAATTCTGATGGCCTTTTCTCAATGTTCAGCCTTCTTTACTTCTCTTCAGTCTATGAAATGGTCAAGCATTCTCATCTCTAAATTTTTATAACACTGTCCTCTCCCAGTTCTCCTCCTCCTGTTCTAACACGTGCTATTGTTTCTTGGCCAGATCTTCATTCACATCAAACCCATTAACAATGAAGATCCCTAAAGCTCTGTTCTTGATCCCTTTTTCCTTCCTCCTCTGTTTATGTTTATATACAATTTTACTTCACAGGTCCCTAAATTCAATGATCTCTATGCAGATAATTCTACTTACCCAGCCTTCACCTTTTTCCCAATCCAGTTCTTCTTTCCTCAACATTTTTCCAAACCAAATCTTTTTTCTTCAACATTTCAATCTCCTCATCCCCTAGATATTTTAAATTCAACAATCCCAAAACTGAATTTTTCCTTTTCCTTAGGAGAAAACTTTCTCCTAAGTCCTCCTTCTTGCTGACTTCATTTTTGCTATTGAAGTTTCCACTATCCTCAGTCACCAAGATTCACATCTGAAGTATAATTCTCATGTTCTTATTTTATTTCACCTTTCCCATCCCATTGTAGTTAGTCAGCAGTCAACTATTGTTGTTTCTATTATCCCCACATCTCTTTCATTGTCCTCTTCTCTCCTCTGACATTGCAGCTATCTTGGTACAAACCCATATCATTTTATTCTGAGTATTACAGTGGCTTACTGGTTGGTCTCCCTGCTCCAATCTCTTTCCACTCCAATCCATCCATCTTCCACTCAGCTGTTAAATTAATCTTAAAACACAAATCTGAAAAAAAATTAAAAATTGAATTGAAATTTAAAATTAAAGGTAATTTAAAATAATAATAAATTTAAAATTCTTCTATCTAATAAATCCCAGTAGCATTCTATTACCTTCAGGATCCAATATAAAATCCCTTGGCTTTTGAGACCTTTCAGAATCTGCATGTATCCTACCTTTCCAATCTGCTTAAACCTTACTTCTCTCCATGACTTTATGATCAAGTGCACTGGATTTTTAGCTGTAACTTTAACATCACTGAATCTTTTGACTTCAAAAATTCTCAGTGGTTATTGACTAGAACTTTAGACCTAAAGTCAAAAACACATGAGTTTAAATACATCTTCAGACATATTATTTGTGCCATCCAGTGATAGTTATTCAACCTCTGTATATTTCAGTTTCCTCATCTTTTTTTTTTAAAAAAAAGGAAAAAGAATAATAATGGCACTTATCTCTTTGGGTTATTGTGAGGATGAAATGAGATCATTTGTAAAGGGCTTGGTATAGTAGCTGGAAAGTTGTAAGTGCATTAATGAATGCTTGTCTCCACCATCACCACCCCCTATATACATTTTAATTTTCAGTTAAATTAGCCTACTTTCTATTTTCTGTACATAACTTTTTCCCCTGCCTCAATGTCTTTACATTCATTCTTCCCACCCCAGAAGGCTTGGGTTGGATATTTACTGTGTTTATAATCCTGAGAAAGTCACTTCACCTTTTCAAGACTCAGTTATCTCATCTGGTAGTAATATTAACTATCTTGCATGGTTGTTGTGAGGACTAAATGAGATGATATGTAGAAAATAGTTTGAGCACTGAAAGTACTATAAAAATTTAAAATATGATTTTCCAGTGCCCTTTCTTAGTATCTATCATTCTCTTCTTTTGAAATTTCCTTGTATTTACTTTGAATATTTAACATCTACTTATTTCTATGCATGTTGCTTTCCCACAGTAGACTAAAAGTTCCTCAAGGACAAGACGTAATTTTTTGGTGGGGGGGTCTTCATCACTTGATTCAGAGTCTGACACACTATAAATGGTTAATAAATTCTGTATTATTGGAGGTGTATTGATCCAGAGTTAGAAGGAATTTCAGGAACCTTCTCATAAACTCATTTTGCAGATGAAGAAAGGGAATCTCAAGGAAGATAAATAATTTGCCCAAACAGGCAGAAATCAGAAGCAGGATTGGAACCTCTGACTCCAAATCTGATGTATATTTCATTGTACTATTCAATTGAGAGAATGTCAATATTCTATTAGTATTGACTTGTGCAAGTGTTTACTGAGAGAAATGCCAATTCAAGTCAGAATTACTACTAATTTACTCTTGTCTTGGAAAGTAGCAATGAATGTTAAAAGTGGTTTGCAAAAACCTTTGTCATCCAAGCTAAGCCTCATTTAACCTGGGAGTGCTTGTTTTTATTATAAATCCTCTCCTAAAGCTTTTCCCATTATCCATCTTGCCATACTCTTTATTTTAAATTTTTGGGGCTTTTCCCTGTCCTTAAATAGCAGTTCTGAAAGTTCTCCAGTGGCTTCCCTCCTTAGCCATCAGTCTTTGATATTTCCCCCATATCATAATTTTCTTCTGGTTATCTCCTTAGTTCCCAGATGCCTCTGAAGCTTGTCCGTCTCTTTCATTTGGTTCTGGCTTCTTTCTGGCTTCCTCAGATCTCTAATGGCCCAGAGAATTTCTTCCTCATGGCTGTATGGTGTGGTTTTACACATCTCCACTGTCTGGCTTTCTCCCCACTCTCTATTGAGAAAGCAAGGACACCTTCTACTGAGAATAAAGTGATCAGTCTTGTTAAAGGAAGATAGAAAAAAAAAAGATAAATTGAACTGGGCCTTGGGAAAAAAGTAAAAAAGAAAAAAAAAAGAAGGGAAAAAGGAAGGACAGAAGGAAGGAAACGAGGAAGGGACAGAGGGAGGGAGGGAAGGAGAAAGTGAATAAGGGGAAAAGGGAGAAATGGAGGGAGGAAGGGAGGAAGGGAGGAAGGGAGGAACGGAGGCAGGAAAGAAGGAAGGAAGGGAGGAAGGGGAAAAGGAAGTAAAGAAGGGAGGAAGGAAGGAAAGATGGGAAGGAGGGGGAAGGAAGGAAGGAAAGAAGGGAGGGAGGGGGGAGGAAGGGAAGGAGGGAAGAAGAAAGGAAAGGAGAGACAGAAGGAAGTTAGGGGGAAGAAAGAACAAGAGAAGGGAGGGAGAGAGGAAAGAAGGAAGGGAAGGAAGGAGGGGAAAAGGAAGGGAGACAAGAAGGAAGGAAAGGAGGAAGGGAGAAATGAAAAAAAAGGAGGGAGAAAAAGAATAGTAGTTTTCAATGAAAATATTAAAAACAATAATAATAGCAGTGGCATACCAATGAAGATTGCAGAAATGCATCATCAAACAAATACTTAGGAAGATATGATTAAATGGCCAGCTTTATACATCTGAATCCTCCAATGTTTTATAAACTAATAGAAATGAGCCTTTGTTACAAATGCAGACACCAAAATTTCCTTGAGAATTTAGCACATAACCTATAATGAAACTGGGCTGGCACATTAACTGGAAACAGAACTGTCAAACACAATTGCTCAGATACAACATTGATTCATAAAAACTAGAATATTTTTAGAAGATATTGCCAGATTTCTACCTCCAAAGAGAAAACTGATGAATTCTGGGTACACATTGAAGTATGTTATTTTTTTTTTTTGGCCGTCTTGCTTTGGATGGGGAGCAAGGGAACATAGATAATGTGGGAATGAGGTTTGCCTGCCTTCATATATTTAATAGATATTATATCTTCTGGATTAAAATAAAAATTAAAACAAAATAAAAAAGAAATCATATTTTTTAGTTTTTTTTCTTGCTTTACAGAATTCAAAGTATTTACTAAACTTCCTATTTTTTTATCTTGTTGTTGGCATTTGCAGTTATTACTGATATAAACGTACCCTTGTATACTCTGTGTAATACACCAACACTTGGATTTTCATTTATAAACCCTTTAACATAAATTTTATGGATGTGTATTATATGAATGTAAACTTGTGGTTTCTGAATCACCTCTAAATTTATGTTTTCATATGTAGTGTAATTTGCATAGATAGTCCTTGCAATTCTGATTAATGTGATATTTTTCAGGCATTTAAATGTATCATTCATTAAAAACTCATAAATGCAGATAATCTATATTTTGAGGAGTCAACAAAGAATGAGCAAATGGAAGCAAACACCAAATCAATCTTAATAATTAGTTTGCTGTTTATATGTTTGTAAATAGATGTGATGAGACTCTGTTCATGGTCTCCTAGTGGATAATAGCCAAGGCCGTTGTGATTAGTTTGTAAATCTCCCTCTCAAAGGTTGGATAGACCTGCCTATTAGAGCCATGAATACTTCTGGGAAGAAATACAGGAAATACTTTCTTTTTAAAGATGATCAAGAATTTTCAAGCCAAGATATTTAAATGCTGACATATGAAAGTTGATATACTGGAGACCTAGATAAAAGTGAGCTGCTTCAGAAATTTTATGTGTGAAGCTTTATAATATCTGGAGCTAATCACCAAAGAGCCAAAGATTGCAGAAGCATTCAGTTCCAAAGCATATATGGAAAGGAAATTGACAAAATGGGCAGGAAAACGTGCTTCTCGTTTCTAAGCAGTCCCAACCTATGGGAATTTCATTTCCAGCTCCCATTTATTACTGTTACAGTGTTAAAACGGAAGTGACTGTTTGGAGAAGAGAAAGCTTTCTGGGTTCAGCCCCACGATAATTAATTTTCTTTCATTAAAATTCCTGATACCAGGCTACACTCCAGAGAAGTTGAAAAGGTCTTTGTCAAGCCTTATCAACAAATAACCTATACCCAGTGAATGAGGATTAATGAGGATTTAGCTGATATGGTTTTATTGGGGATGGGGCTAATGGGAGGGGAATCAGCAGATCTTAATGTCAGCACAAAGCAAAGCTAAAAGAAACAGTGCTGCATTTCTGGAGTCATCACAAAAGCTAGCTGTTCGAGGATAACTATTTGAGAATGGTTGCTGTTTCAATAAGTTTTCATATGTGTAGATAGTAGTCAATGTAAGCTTAGGGAAACATGCACTATTTTTCTAAGCACTCAGAAAATCGATCCAGAGAAATATATTTATTTAATATATTTAAAATATATTTAAAAGAAATATTTTTCTTTCATTTTTTGTTTTTAAATATATTTATATATTTAAATATATATTTATATTTATAAAATATATATTTATTTTTAATATATTTTATATTTAAAATAAAATATTTATATATTTATTTAGAAATATATTTATAAATATACTTATA
The DNA here is from genome assembly GCF_902635505.1 of Sarcophilus harrisii. Lineage (NCBI taxonomy): Eukaryota > Metazoa > Chordata > Mammalia > Dasyuromorphia > Dasyuridae > Sarcophilus > Sarcophilus harrisii. The sequence continues at coordinate 36,537,691 of NC_045426.1, read as the reverse complement.
TTTATATTTAAAAGAAAAATCCTAAAGGCAATTAGAGGAGTATGATATAGTGTATAGTGGGTTGTACTTGAAGAGGGGAAGAACTGAGTTCAAATCCTGACTGATGCTACATATTTGCTGTAAGATATGGGCAATATTAAGATTGATTTGGTGTTCGATTCCATTTGCTCATTCTTTGTTGATTCCTCCACGTAACTTCTCAGTGCCCCTGGGCAGTTTTATAACACCATAATTTAGAGATGAATTTCCATACTCTATGCCCCTTAATCCAGTGAATAATCCCTGTAAATTCTTCCCTGCTCTCAGCATTGCCAAAAAAAGGCAGGGAGGGCATTTACTATATTTCTTAATGATCATAGAAAACAGCTGTTTTAGTAAAAACTAATCTAAAGTCAAGTTCTGCTCATGGCCAGCCTTTTACTCCTAATGTTATAGTTGTATATCTATTCATTTGCCCTAAAAGTGTTTCTATTAGTCATTTTTATATGAATTGATCTTTCTTGGATTAATAGTTCACCTAACAGTGTCTGGAAAAAGAAAAAAAAAAAAAAAGGAAAAGGTCCATTGTTTAATGCCTAAAATTTCACTGTGAAAAATCCATTGCCTTGTTTTAAGAATTTCATCTCAGTTAAAATGGAAATGAATTGGGAAGAGGTGATACTTAGAGCTGTTGCCATTTATACCTTAGTGGGAATGAGTTTTTCAGATAATTTCTTGCAGATTTGAAAAGGTGGAGGTTCAGAGAGGAAAAGATGTGAATACTTAAGAAGAGCTATGGAGATGCCTCCTAAGGGAAGAAAGCACAGAGAATAATAAAATATGGGATTGTATCAGCTTCACAGGTGTTTTCCCTCCCTTCTCCATGAAGTGACCCCTCCAAGCCCTTAACAAAAATACATGGACTGTTTTCAGTCCTTGGAGATACTGGCTTCTAAAGAGAGATAGCATAGTCTTTTTCATACTTTTTACCTCCACTCAGGAGCTCAGAGAAAATTCACTTAGAGCTTAGTTTGGTCTCCTATCTAGGATCTCATCAAAAAGGAGAGTAGAAAAGAACTTAATGCACAATATAAATCATGTAGGGGTCAGCTATTTATTTCCTCCGTAGAAAATAAATGCTGAACTTATGAGACTTGCAAGTATACATTAACAGATTTTTAAGTAAGCCTTAATAGATTACCAAAGTCTAGTATAAGGAAACATGAATCTCACCAATAAGAAAATAAAGCAAGTCCGGTTGGTAGTACAGTGAATAGAGTGCTTAGAACTAAAGTCAGGAAGAACTGAGTTCAAAATCATCCTCAGACACTTGCTTGCTTTTTGAACCTGGTCAAGTCACTTGATCTCTGTCTTAATATCTCCCGTGGTAAAATGGAGATTATAATAGTATCTGTCCTTTAATATAATAGCATCTGTCCTTCATGTCCGTGGAACATGATAGAAACTTAATAAATACTTTGTTCCCTTCATTCCCCTTCAAGTACTCAGCTAGTAAGAATCAGAAAGAGGAATCCTGACTCTTTACATGAATTATTAAATCTCAAACTTTTTGTATCCATTGAATTTCCTTAATGTGGCAAACTCCACCACTTTTACATTTTTTTGAGAGTGATTCTCGCATGATGTTCAATGAGTCAATATTTCATTAATTTATCCACATAGTGAATTCATATTTGACACCTATAACATGAAGCCCTGGGAAAGATGTAAAAACCAATATGATCATTATAAATATTCAACCACATTTTTCATTTGGATGATTTGTATCATATAAAATTAGCCACTGAACCTAATCCCAGAACACAAATGGTACTCATCATCTGACTTTAAATCTAAAACTGATGGATAACCAATTAGTGATTCAAACTTCCAAAATGATCTTATAAGCAGCTGCCACACAGGGTTTTTTGAAATAGCTTCAATTCATTTTTTGGTTATTGACAGAATCCCTACTATGTGCTTCAGCATGACTTAGTCCATAGAGTGCTAGCTCTAGAATTGGAAAGAACTAAGTCTGTTCCTCCTTTGATTCTGCTGCTTGCTGCTTGTGACTGAACATCCCCAAGCAAGTCTTTAAAATTGGAAGTAGTAGAGTGGTTTTTAATCTGTATTGGTGAATATACTTTCTTAGTTGGGAATTCCTTTTGACCACTTGACAGATCTATACCAAAAATTGCAATATATGCATAGAATTGGGCTTTTTAAACTCATTACCCCTTTTCACCAAAGAAATTCTTACCCGGCCCCAGTGTAAATAAACTAGGTATACAAATAGAACATTATTGATCATAAATCATAATTCCATGACCCCCACATTCAGTTATGAGACCCCATATGGGGTCACAAACCATAGTTTAGGAAGCTAGGTATATGGGGAAAGGGGGGCAACTTTACAGACAGGAAGTGCTAAGTTAAAATTGGGGGTTTTAACATGGTAGGTGAGTGATCATAAAGAAAGCCATTTAACAATCTAATATCCTAGTATCCCAAAACAACTCCCTAATTTATAGAGTTGTTATCCATCCTTCTCCATTGATGGAGGGAGTGAGGTCATCAGGAGATGCTCACTTCCATGAAATCATGAGAACAAAGCTTCCCCTCCATCTCTTGCCTTAACAAATTGCAAAAGATTGTGCTAGACACTTCCCAAGCTCTTTTCGATTATAAAAACACAGATTTATTGAATGAACTAGAATATCTAGGGAGATAAAAAAATCATATCTTTATTCAAGATAAGGAAGATTTTGTTTCTTTACTATTTTTTCCCACTCGTAATCTGATTTTAGAATCTCCACCTGTCTTCCTTCAAGATGCTTTTCTTTCCCAGTACTCCATGAGTCTCTTGTCTTGTGCTATTTAAGGTATGCATTGTCTTTGCTTTCTCAGCAGTTTCTTATGTTGTCAATGATCTTTCATGTCATTTACTGCTTTGGTTTCATATTTTTTCTTTTAATTTTTTACTGATTTTGTCTGCTTTAGAGGTAACCATTGTCTCACTTTACTTGGTTCTTTTATTGTAAGTCCTATAATTAACTTCCATGCTCTTTTCACTTCTTGTACCATAGATAACATGGTTGGCTACTGAAATCTAAGGGTCCATGATTCTGTTCACGTCGCTATTAAGAGACTGTAGAATGATGCTTAATAAAGTCTGTAGTTTTTATCCTGGTTCTGTGTTCAAATAAGGATTTGCTATAAAAGTCAAGATTTCAAATAACACCTTCATTATTTAAATTGGAATTAAGTATAAATTTAAACAATTCTCCCATCTATACAACAAGTATATTCTGTGATTTAAGGTCCTAATTCTACATTATCCCTGACTGTCTGAGGGCCATCAATTCTTTTTTTCTTTTAATGGATAATCTTAGTTATCTATTCCAGTGTGATTTCATAAAAATCCATTAGAAGCATAATGAAAAACCAATAACAACAAAAAGTGGATATGATAGGCTATTTTAAAATTCAATGTAATTCCTGAGGAATATTGTCAAGTCAACTAATCAACAAATAGTTGATGAATATTGCATCAAATGGGCATAGAGCCAAAGATCCTGGAGCTTGGGAACTGTGGTAGATCACCAAAGACTGAATAAGCATGGCATTGTAAGTTTGTAGAGATTGAGCTGAGCCATCAGAAAAGGAAATTGGGTTCATTAGGAAATCCTCTCAACTTGCTTTGCAAGGATTCTATTCTGAATCCTTTCTGCCAAGGATATGCAGTATCCACACCTTGATAAATGATTTCAGCAGTTGGATTAAACCACATTGAAGATAACCAACAGGTCTCAAACTTAACACTGAACAATGAAAGTGTCTACCATAAACATGTGAAGACTACCCCAGTAGAATGAGAGGATCCGGACAATTTGTTAAAATGAGAATTCAAAGTGTCTGAAGCCGATACCAGGAAGTCTTTAGAACTTGATCAAGCAACAAAGACTCCAAGGTCATCTTCTGCATCTCGAGCCATTGACAGTCACCTCAATTATTGTCCTGCCACTTGACTTTCATGACCTAAAAGAATGAGGTCGACAATTTTGTGCAAGTCACTTATATCCAATTCATAGGGAATTCAAGACATCAGTCATGATATCACTGATCTTCTTTTAAAAGGACCACAATAACAATCTTAAATAGATGTATTCCATGACTAAGGTCTTTGTTAGATTGTGGGATTGCAAGGGAGCTGAAGTTAGGTCCTTTAGTAAGTCCTATAGTAAGAACTATATTTTTATGTTGCAGAGAAAAGCTTAGCTGGTTTACAAGCCATCAAGATCATTGTGAGAGAGAAGTCCTCAAGCTTCCCCCATCTTGTTTCAGGATCTTACAGTCAGTTAAACATATATTTAGAAGTATACTTGGACATCACTTAGAATATAATGAAATATAAAGACATGAGCTAGAGAAAAATACAATCATAATTAGAGTCCATTATAGTTGTAGTCCATAGGAGGGAAATACCACTGTAGATTGGAGTATTTAGGAAAGGATTAATGGAACATAAGAGGTTTGAATACAGCCTTGAAGGATGCACTAATAGGATTTTTAAAGACATGAATAGGAAATAGGGAATTCGTATAGAGAAGGAGCCTGGAGAGCACTATGAATAAAGGCAGAGAAGAAAAGGACAAGGAGTCCTTTCACTGTAGTGAAAGAATCTTGTAGAAAATACGTGAGGGTGGGAGTAAAGTTAATGAGAATTGTAAGCCAGGAGAGTCATCAAAGATGAACCAGTTCAACCTCTTCAATTTGAGTATAATGAGCCCTAGAGATATTTAATGATTTACTTCAAGTCACAAGGTATCACATTTGAGGCTGCTGAGACTGGAATAATACAAAGTCAAATTAAAGATGACTTTTTTTTATTAAAGCTTTTTTTTTTTATTTTCAAAACATATGCATGGATAATTTTTACAATCACCCTTGCAAAATCTTGTGTTCCAAATTTTTCCCTCCCTTACCCCACCTCCTTGAGTTGGCAAGTAATCTAATATATGTTAAGCATGCACAATTCTTCTATATAAATTTCCATAATTATCATGCTACACAAGGAAAATCAGATCAAAAAGGAAAAAAAATGAGAAAGAATGCAAGCAAACAATAACGAAAAGTGAAAATACTATGTTGTGATCCACACTCAGTTCCCACGGTTCTCTCTCAGTGTACTTGGTTCTCTTCATCACAAGATTATTGGAACTGGCCTGAATCATCTCATTGCTGAAAACAGCAATATCCATCAGAATTGATCTTTGTGGAATCTTCTTGTTGCTGTGTACAATGATCTCCTGGTTCTGCTCATTTCACTTGGCATCAGTTCATCTAGGTCTCTCCAGCCTCTCTAAAGTCATCCTGCTAATCATTTCTTACAGAACAATAGTATTCCATAACATTCATATACCATAATTTATTCAACCATTCTCCAACTGATGGGCATCCACTTAGTTTCCGGTTTCTTGCCACTACAAAAAGGGCTACCACAAACGTTTTTGCACATGTGGGTCCCTTTCCCTTTTTTATGACCTTGAAGATGACTTTAAAAGCTACATGAGTTTATAATTATGGTGGCAAGCAATAGTATACTATTGTGTGTTCTTGAATTGAGAAATGACATTAAAAGAATATTTCTAAGTCACTCTATAACTATTTTACAAAATGGACAGAATAGAGACAAATAAAATAGTTGTGGTAATCCTAGCACAAAGTGATGAGACCCTGGGCCAGGAAAGTAGAAATAAAAATGAATAGTAAATGATGAATATAAGAAATCTGAAAGAAACAGAGAAAGACTGAAACATACAGAGAGTCTAGTTTTGGGCTAGGTAGTGTCCAAGGTTTTTGCTAATTCTGAGATGTGAAGGTTCAATGATTTTTCCCCACAGTGATATGTGGGTATATGAGTATATATACACTGTATGTGGTTGTGTGTGTGAACACAATAGAATAGGAATCTATTCCATTTGCAAATCTAACAAACTTGATCTCTGTGCCTTTATCCAAATAATTAATTTTAAAATACTAAATAGCACAAAACCAAGTATAGGTCTCAGCGATATTCTATTGGAAACATATGCACTATCCCACCTCCACTGACAAAAAAAATGCTAGTTATATTTTCCTTTCATTAAATATCAAATTATGTATTTATAATGCATTATGTGTAACCATTTTAATATGAAACAGATGTAATTTTACTCTATTGCTTTGACATTTCCCTGACTCCCTTTTTGTCAGGAAATAGGACTGCTATTGAGGAGGGCTACAACTGTAGTTCTTCTTGCTGTATGTTCAGGTGGTAAAGAAAGCAATTGATTACAGTGCCATGGAAAGACATGTGTAAATAGAAGTGCCAGAAATGGAAGGTGCTAGTAGATAATGAGATGGATGATTGAAAAGGGACATAGAGCAAGAAGTATTAGAGTATGGTAGGAGAAAATTCAGTTTGGTAAGCCATGAATTATTGGGAAGATAATTAGATGGGGATGGGCAGAAGGAAGAAGAGAGGAAATAGAATGAATAAAGCATGAGGAACAGAGGCATGTGTTGATGCAATGAAAAGAATGCTAATTTTGAACTCAGGGACTGGGAGGTTGAATTTCTTTTTTTCCCTAGACCAAAGCTTCTTAACCTTTTTTTCCACTCATAGCCCCTTTTTAGGCAAGAAATTTTTACATGACAAGTGTGTATAAGTATGTAAAATGGGTATACTAAAAAAAATTTACTGCTGAAAATAAATAATTTTGCAACTCTTAAATTCATTTATGTGACCCTATATGGGGTTGCAAACCACAGGTTGGGGCTTAAACTACATGGGCCTCAATTTTCCTGTCTTAAACTTTCCAGCTTTAAATCTATTATGCTTGAATCCTCATCTAAGTGAGGAAATGTGTTCATAGATCATAAGGTCAATAGTTCTAGAAGTAAAAGAGACTTTAGCTGATCTGTAATCCATCACCCTTATTTGACAATTGGTCAAAATGAGTCCCATGGTAATTAAATAATTAAGTGAAGTCCATGCAGGTAATCAGCATCAGGGATGAAATTTTTAACCCAACACCTCCAATGCTTAAGTCAGAATCTTTTTTTCCCCAAGATTACACTGTGTTTGTCTTGGTTAAGGCTTGCTTGGCTGTTCCAGGACTTCCCCCATCCCATATCATCCCCCTAAACTCATACATGTATCTCAAAGCAAGGGTCATCCTTGTTGATATTTCTGAGATCATTCTAGTGCTTCCATATCTAATTGTATCAACTTAATTTTCAAACAGCAATCATGAGCCTTTGGGGACACTGAATAGCCTAATACTTTATAATGGGAACATTTCATATCTCCTTGGTCTTACAGAAAAATCTTTATAGGCTCATGTGTTCTATAGGGTGGGGAAGGCAAAGTTTTGGAGGAAAAAACATTCTAAAAGATATTCAAGTCCCTCTCCGATACTGATGCCTTCAACCAGCAAGTTGATTCTGATTACTTTTAATTCAGTATTTAGAGCCATGTATTCTACTTCTACTTCCTTTTCTTCTGAGATAAATAGCTAAAAACTAAGAAGAGTATATAATAAATCAATGATTAGCAGAATAAGGGCTTAAGAAATGGCAAAGGGGATTTCCCACACCTTAATCTTTTACTTCTTTATTTTGTACCAACAACATCCTCATCCTCTAAGAATAGTCATTGAGAATAATGAAGAAAAAGAACATAATTTCTTTTATGTAGCCAAACAAAATAAAAAATACAAGAAAACAAAAAGGGCACTGAGTTTTTGTCCAGGTCATATAACAAACATGACAAAGGGATAGATGCTTTCTCCCTTCCTCACCACCTCTCAAAATTCTCCAAAAGATTTAAGAATTATACACAAGGGAACCAATAATCAGTTGCAGCTGTCTCCATGATTCAGGAAACCTAGAATCTTAACAAGATAACAAGATGTAATCAACTAAGAGCAAGAGAGGCCAATCCCCAAACTCTCAGATACTCAGTACTCCACTCCTGCACTGCCCATCATATTCTGATCCACAGACTTACAACAGAAATCTACTCTATTTCTTGTCTCTCTTCCCAATACTGCAAGGCAGGAATTTATTCAGATTGAGAATAGCCTGAGAAACCAAGAAGGGGAAAATGCCTTGTTTCAATGGTGAGAGAGGTCACTATTAATGAAGATTTCAATGGGAGGAAGAGAGATGGAGACCTTACAATAGAAACAATCTGCAGAAATTTGGAGTACAAAGAGATTTCTGCTTTTGCTTCAAGAAAGGGAATCAGAGTCCCTCAGGACAACTAACACCTAGAAGAGTGGAGAGCACTGAAACATTGAGATTTTAGGACAAACTGGGGTAGGGGGAATGACCATGGGAAGGGCAGAAGTTAATAATGAATCACACAATCAAGGATAAGGGAAAATACCTATCTTGGGGCAATATTTTATCACCTACAGGGATTAGTATTTCCTTTAAAATTTTTGTGTCTATTTTATTTTTAATCTGTGAAATGAAACAAACATTTCCATAACATAAAATAAAGAAATGATTACACATGGAGCAAATCTGTTACATATGACTTGCTATTTCTTTAAAATACATAAAAAAGTTTTCACATTTTTTTTCTTTTTTTCCCCTCTTGCTTCCCAAAGTGGATATCATTAGACACAAATGTGTGTGTGTGTGTGTGTGTGTAAATAAGTGTGTGTGAACTATTCTTATATATATACATATGTCTAATTATAAATATGTGTGTGTGAATCTCATCTGTATATATGTCTATTTATCAGTTCTTTCTCTGGATGAAGATAGTGTCTTCCTCCATATGTCCTTTGTCGTTAATTTGGATGTTTATAATACTCAAATGATTTATTTATTCAAAGTTGTTCTTAAAACAATATTATTGTTACCATAGACGATGTTCTTTTGGTTCTGCTCATTTCACTCTTCATTATTTCATGCAAGTCTATCCATGTTTTTCTAAGATCAGCAAGTTCATGATAGAGCACAATATTATACCACAATTTGTTCAGCATTTGCCCAACTTACAGGCATCCTTGAAATTTTCCAGTTTTTTGCCACCACAATGAGAGCTACTATAAACAGGTTAGAACACGTTGCTTCTCTGCATTTCCCCCAATCATCTTTGGATATAGACCTAATTTCAAAGAGTGTAGGCAGTTTAGTCATTCTTCCATCATAATTCCAGATTGCTTTCAAAATGATTGCATCAGTTCACAATTCCAGCAACAATGAATCAGTGTCCCAATTTTTCCATATCCCCTCCAACATGTGTTTCTTTTCCTTTCAAATGTTTCATCAATCTGATAGTTATAAAATATCTCAAGTTTGTATTATTAATTTTGACTATCTTTTCATATGACTAAAATAGTTTTGATTTTTATTTAAAAATTGCTCATATTATTTGATTCTTTATCAATTAGAAAATGAGAAATATTCAGGAATTAATAATTCTAAAAATGAAGGACATCAGAAAAAGGGAACTGAGGAGCAATATCCACAAGGCAAAAACATAGAAACTATTAACAAGCGGCAACCTATAAGAGGGGCCTTGGAAGTTTTAATCATAAGGAATGCAAGGGATAAAGGACAAAATTAAGTATAAGGGCCATGAAACAAACAATAAAAGTCAGGAATAGATGGAAAGGGAAAGTAGATATCAAAGAGAATAAGAAAAAAAGTTTGTTTTTTTTTAAAAAGTGGAGAAAATGAAATCTTTTTCAAAAACTAAAGAATAAAACAGGTTGAAGTGGAATCAAGAGATTTTTCTCAACTACTTACCTGAGAGGGAAAGAGAATTAAATGTTAAAATTAAAAGAAATAAATTAAATAAATTACAAAACTGGGGAAAAGGATAACCAATGAGAAGTATTGGGTAGGAGGGGAAAGGAAGAAACACTGGGAATAAGATTGTCTTTAAAATAGATTAAGCTAATGTCCAGGGGGCTGTAACACTGTACATGCCATTTGATTCAGTAGTGTCACTTCTGGGTCTGAATTGCAAGTATCACATTACAAGGATGTTTGTAGCAGCTCTTTTTGTAGCAGCAGGGAATTGGAAGGTGAGTGGATGACAATTAGTTGGGAAATGGCTGAATAAGTTACAATATATAAATGTAATGGAATGTTATTATTCTATAATAATAATAAGCTGGCTAATTTCAGAAATCTTGGAATTACTTACATGAACTGGTGCTGAGCAAAGTGAACAGAACCAGGAGAATATTGTACACAGCAAAAACAAGATTATGTGATGGTCAATTATGATGGACTTGTCTCTTCTCAGAGATGTGATGATTCAAAGCAATTCAGGTTGACTTGGGATGGAAAATACCATCCACATCCAGAGGGAGAACTGTGAGAATTGAGTGTGGATCAGGGCATAGTATTTTCATATTTTTTTGCTTGTTTTCTTTCTTCTATTTTTTCCCTTTTGTTCTGATTTTTCTTTCATGGCATGACAAATATAGAAATATGGAAAAAAATAGATTAAGCTAAAAATTTAGAGATTTAGTACTAGGTTTAGAATAAGGGATGAGGGAGAAGTTCTAATTTGGAAAAAATACAATTTTAGAGACAAATATGATTGACCTGCAATTTGAATAATTGCAATTCCAGATTAGTAGGGCCAAATTTAAGGAATTGATCTTTCTATGTATCTACATTCCTGTATCTGTATGTACATATACCCATAGTCTGACAAAAATGATATCATTGAGGAAGAGGAGGAGAAGGAGTAGAAAGAGGACAAGGAGTAATAGTAAGGGAAGGAAGTTAGTAGCTACCATTTATATAATTCTTTAAAGTTGGAAAAATGTTTTATATTTGTCATCTCATTATATCTTCTAACAATAATATGAGGCAGGTTCTATTATTATGTCCATTTAAAGAT